>NW_019421664.1:0-4700 GCF_000390285.2 Anoplophora glabripennis
GACCTAACTTTCCCTAATAAATGGATTGGACACTGAGGTCCCATTGAGTGGCCACCAAGGTCACCGGATTTAATCTCTTTTGATTTCTTCTTATGGGGTTATTTGTAATCTAAAGTTTATGTGAATAGACTAAAACATCTTGATGACTTGAAACAGAGAATACGCCAGAAAATAAGACTTAGGGGTCATCCATAAATTACGTAAGGGTTCAATGGGGAGGGGGGGCGGCTCAACATTATCTTATCATTCCTTACTTGGGGGGGAGGAGGGGGGAATGAAATTCTTACGTAATAAAATAATCTACATTAATTTTTCTATTTTTCTTAGTATATATGTATTTATAATATAACAAATATATTAATAAATGTTATAATTAGAAGTTGTAAAGCTTTTTTTATAATAAAAAAAAATTAATTGAATCAAGTAATGTATTACGTAAGATGCGGGAGGGGGAGGGGGGGTTATGAAAAATCTAACGGTTTCTTTACATGGGGGGAGGGGGGAGTTGAAAATGTGAAAAAATACCCTTACGTAATTTATGGATGACCCCTTATTCCAGCAGAGGTAATTGAAAACGTTCAACGGAAAACAATCCTTCGACTACAAAAATGTATTGAAGTAAACGGACAAAACATTGAACATTTATTATAAAACAATTGTAATTTAAATAATGTTTTATGATTAAACATAATTTTTTTTTCATTTATCCCATTTCAAACGTCATTATTACGAAAATCGCTGATTTTAGAGATATGGTATGTTGTAGAAAAAGTGTTCAGAATTTACCATACATGTCAAAAAAAGGCATAATATGAAGGGTGTTCCATTAAAAAAAAATCAATGATGACTGCATCTGTTCTTCTTGGGACAGACTGAATTTTAAACGAATCTGTTTCTTTTATCGTGAACGCACTGTATACAAAATATTATTCTTTTAAACATTTGAACATTTTGTTATATAACAACGAAAACTGCAATTTTAATTTGTTGCGAAATAATTCTGATGTAGATAACAAGGGACGATTAAGGTAATTATTAATCATAAATACATTGTTTGTTGTTTCGTTTCACACAGCTATGAGAATCTGTCAGTTCGTTCAATCTATCTTGAACGCAGCTCGCTGTATAATTACGATAATGCGAAATAATGACATTACTGCCTCAAACTAATCATTGACGTGTATTACAGAATTCAAAATTAATATCACATTGAACACAAATTTAAATCATTACGCCACCATAAACCGAAAACTAATTACCATCGTATAGTTCCGTGTTTACCAGTGACAAATAATCTGGAGCAATCGATTTCATTAACTTGTTTTATTAAATATGCGATGGTAGATATGTTTTATTGGACGTCGAATATGCGTAATCCATAATTTCACGTAATTCGTTTTACTTGAAAGTTTTACAAATGTAGCACTCGCTTTTTTTCAATCTATCATATATTTCGAATTTACTACGATTTGATGGATTTTGGTTGGTTAATTTAAAATCTGTATTCGGTGCATCAGAGTATTGGATTTGATTATTGCTTCCTATTTCAATTATCAGATTTCACTACCATCTAAAAATAAATTACGTATATATTCATCATAACTTTTGAATATCAAAACGAGAATTACACCGTCCGCTTTTTGTTTAATTCGTTTACTGACTTAAAAATTAATAGGTATGGCCTAGAACAACATGTAACAGTATGGTATGGGATAACAAAAAAAAAGAAAGTAGTTTTCTGCCTAATGAAAACGTTTAAATAATATATTTTCTCGTGATATATAATTTTTCGTTAAAACTTTAGTCTAAACTAACCTACCCCAATTTCTTTTGTATTAGAATACACCTTTATTATTTCAATAAAAAATTTAAACATTTGCAGATAAATTTAGTACTAATAAAATATTGTACCTATGCAGTTTTTTATCACAGACAAAGTAGGTTATGAAGTAAACATCAAAAACAGATAACAAAATTAATTCTAATAATGTCACTAATTAATTTAAGATATTCAGACTTCTTGAGAATATGGACATTTATAAATAAAACAACAATATTTTTTTCTTCGACGTTTCGTTCTTGATTGGAGCTTTATCAACCTTTGTATTCTTCCATATTTAATTGAAAGAAATTTTTTTAACATCAATCTAAACAACCAAACGCACTTCGTATTGAAGATCAATTATTTGTGTTTTATGGCGAATTACGATATGCACATTTTGCCATTTTTCTCTAAAACATTGCGTTTTACAAAAAAGTATCAAGAGACAAGAGACTATAATTTCTTTGGATTTAAAGAANTTAATAGGTATGGCCTAGAACAACATGTAACAGTATGGTATGGGATAACAAAAAAAAAGAAAGTAGTTTTCTGCCTAATGAAAACGTTTAAATAATATATTTTCTCGTGATATATAATTTTTCGTTAAAACTTTAGTCTAAACTAACCTACCCCAATTACTTTTGTATTAGAATACACCTTTATTATTTCAATAAAAAATTTAAACATTTGCAGATAAATTTAGTACTAATAAAATATTGTACCTATGCAGTTTTTTATCACAGACAAAGTAGGTTATGAAGTAAACATCAAAAACAGATAACAAAATTAATTCTAATAATGTCACTAATTAATTTAAGATATTCAGACTTCTTGAGAATATGGACATTTATAAATAAAACAACAATATTTTTTTCTTCGACGTTTCGTTCTTGATTGGAGCTTTATCAACCTTTGTATTCTTCCATATTTAATTGAAAGAAATTTTTTTAACATCAATCTAAACAACCAAACGCGCTTCGTATTGAAGATCAATTATTTGTGTTTTATGGCGAATTACGATATGCACATTTTGCCATTTTTCTCGAAAACATTGCGTTTTACAAAAAAGTATCAAGAGACAAGAGACTATAATTTCTTTGGTTTTAAAGAAATAATGTGGCATATAAGTCTCTAGTGAGTTATAAGTCATAAGTCACTAGTAAGTTATGACTTATAACCCACTAGTGACTTATAGAAATCATAAAAAGACAAATGTTTGGTTTATTTTTCTAGTTTTTATTAAAAAACCAATTTGAAACAGTAATAAGTCAATGAAGACACAATTTAGGTTGACACTCGCATCCTTTGTAATATTTAAAAATACATTCTTTTCGTTAAATTACTTTTTCTGACATTGACAACTTGAAATTTTAAGTTACTTTTATTTATTATTAAAACGAAGTTCTATGAAAGTACTGGATAACATTTTGTATGGCACTCGTGTGTTACGTCATATAAGTCACTTGAGAAAATTTCCCAACGTGACATATATACCGTAACACACTAGTACCATAAATAACTATTCTTAAGGCGGGGATTTCAAGGGGCTGTAACTCCGAAAGAGGGGACTACTTGGCAAAAATAAAAAATACGGGTCTTCTAAATTTGTCTTAAGAATCTGTGACCAAATTTGGTTGCATTAATTTCGGGACACCCTGTATATAGAGATTACACTTACATTATAATCTACGTGAAAAATGAAGCGGGTTAGGAAAACATACCACAAACAATTATTTAAAGTTAATGTTAACAACTTTGATTCAAATATTTTGTTCACTTGACCAGCGTGTTTACTTATCTGGAAAGAATGTACTACTGCAATCTAAATGATCTCAGTTTAAATAGTAACAAATGCAAGGCTTCTTAATTTTCTCCTAAAACCATTCGTTAGCTTCACTTGTAATGCTCAGGGCATTGTTCTCTATCGTCCAAGCTGTGTTAAAGATTAGAGTATCATTTTTATCCTAGACTTGCCTTTAACGATCACATTCATTCAGCTGTTACCAAGCCGAGAAAATACAACCAACGTAATTATATCCTTTATTACTGCTACTGTTTCATTGGTCTAAAGTCGCTTGCAGTATCGGCGTTTGCATCTTTTGGTATAAAAAAAGCTAAAGCGTGGTAGTAACGGAATTATTGCCCATTTGAAATGCTATTCAAAATAAATGCATTGCAGATTATCCTCAAGTATTAAACAGAATTATTGAATTTAAAAGCAGAGAATAGTAGTTACTTTCCATAATTTGAGATAATATTTGAGAGATATAGTATGAAAAACATACAGGTTAATATCATTAATAAATTGGGAAGTACGAACAAGAATGTCTACTTAACTTCTGAAAGTTTAAAATTGTAGTTTTGACGGAAAACACATCAAAATTTTGAACCTAAAGATGGTGTAAAGCAACACCGAAACGTTAGCAATGAATTAACATTTTTTTAAACTTATTATCTTTATCCCACTGAAATGTTGATGACTAATCAAGGTCACTAATTTTGAAAAACTTAATTACATAATATCTTAATTTAACCAACATATAAAACATGTACTGCTTATAATACGTAATAAACTAAAATGCTCTGATAAAGAAACCACTTTAATTTTGTTAATAAAGTTAATCACTTTTTATTGAAACATAGAGGCTCTTCTTACAATTAAACTAGTACTAAACTAACTCAAAATGATATATTTTATATCTAGCAACTCATTAAATTGTCAAAATAAAAAATTTATATGTTCCCTGGTTAATTCAAAGTCTATATAAAATGCAAATTAATAAGGAGTAGAACTACTTTCCTTTAAAATTTAAATAAAACAAAATATCATTACGCAGAAAACATATCTATAACTTTTACACCATGTAATCTATAACGT
>NW_019421665.1:0-4707 GCF_000390285.2 Anoplophora glabripennis
GTTTTTTTCTAATGAAACACCCTGTATATTTTAAACATACGTCTCTTGCTAATTAATGACATAACAGCAGATACTATATTTCAAAAATGTTATTTACGGATGCTCTAAAAATATTTTATAGAACTAGGTACCTACATCAGAAAATTATTGTTTAACTCTTCGAGATGATCTAGGTACATAAAATAAAAGGTGGTTACTTTTGCGAGTCACATCCAAAACGTAGTCTTCTAAACTTTTTATTTTTTATTAAAAGTATGAAAGATGCCTAGGATGTAGTTTCAATGAAATTATTGTCACTCATTAGGAGTAAATTATTTGGTATAGCCTTTCCGATCTCAAGTGAAGAACCAAAAGGTTGGCAGTATACCAGGTTCGGTCGCTGACGCAACAACTCGGCATTAAAGTATTTGAAAAACTTGTTCCTATATTTATTTAGCCATACCCATATCAGGTCTGGTCGAACGTTAATAGATGGTTGAACTAACGTGAAAGTGGTAGAAATGTATACGCCCAGTTGAAGAATGGGCGCGCGGGCAAACTGGGCGACTGGGCAATAAATCTCGGTTGTTGACAAATTGCCTAGCAGTAATGCGGAATTTGGCGTGATTCAGATAATTTTAATTTATTATAGGCACCTTCTATTAATCATTCATATTACAATCGCGAAAGGGAGAAATAAGGGGGATATTTTGTTTACTAATATTATGACAACATGGCATTTTGGAGACCTTTTGAAACGGAACAAAACGAAATTTACTGTCAATATAGTAAAATTGTTTGAGGACATAAATAAATTAAAATATGTTGTTGGCGAACATAAACAGGTATTTATGGTGTGGTGCTTTTAAAAAGCCAAAAAATTCGTAACGCATTTTTAATGGTCCTGTTACCAATTTTTTTTATTTATAATTTAGTAAACTATAAAACTGCGCTATTGCAAAAATTAAACTTGTTTGATGTTTCAAGGCTAGAAACTCGTCAAAAAGTTGCGTTTTACTGTAACTTTGCAAAAACAAATGTAATGTCAAAATAATTCGTATAAATGACAAAAAACTTAATGTTTGGTGTTTTATTTATATTTAGCTAAATTGTGAATGTACTATTAGATTCAGTATAGTTGTTTACAAAATGTGATCGAATGCATATCACATTGTCGACATTTCTCGAAAACATTGCGTTTTACAAAAAATACCAAGAGACAAAAAAGTTTGTAAATTCAATGGCTTTTTAGCGAACTAATATTTTTAAAGAAATTCATTGAAATATGGGACCAAATCTTTTTGGCTCCAAAGTCAAGGAAGCCCACGAAAAATGTCTTGGGGGCGGGGGTCTTCGTCAAAAAGCGTAGCACGAGGCGTAGCACTATCAGATTCTACATGACATAAAAAAGACTATTCTTAAGGGCGGATTTCAGGGGGCTGTAACTCCCAAAGAAAATGGCAAAAATAAAAATACGGGTCTCTTAAATTTGATTTAAGAACCTGTGATCAAATTTTGTTGCATTAATTTCGAGACATCCAGTATTTATAATGTGTTTAGCTTTTCCTGTAACTGGGTATAACTTGTAGGAAAATAAATGTTATTATTAATTAAAGGGCACAATTAAATTAAAACGTACCAAAAAAAAACTAAATATATAGTATAATTGGCAATAACAGTAAAAAAATCAGTGACTATCTGGGATCGGGTAGGGGAGATAACTTATCTCCCTTGATGACACTAAAAACATGTTCAGAGAAGTATGGAATGATCCTGTTCAAGAAAAGATTACCGTCTAATTTCAAATACCGACATGAGGCCGTTAGTTGGAGTACTGGCTGATTTTATTCTTTGTTTTTCTTATTGACTTTATGATTTTTTTTTTATTTTTTCTCAACTCTGATATTTTATTATTTATTAGTGACTCCTCTTAGATTTTTTTTAATACATACCAATATTATAGATTGTACAAAGACATCATTTTGTCGAGATTTAGACCCACATACATTTTTTAATAGAACACCCTCTATATCTTTACACATTTGAAAAGAACGTTATACAAATGTATTCCATTTAAAATGCTGTAGCTAGGCAAACATTTACATACATACATATTACAACGTAAAAGCGCGTTGGTTTTCGACGTTTCGGTATAATATTCCACCTTCAGTCATACGACTAACTTATTTTTATCGCGTCGTTAGTTACGCAGATAAGATTTCGTCTGATTTCTTATTTCCTGGATCTTAGTGGTAATACTCGTAATTAAAGTTAATAGCGTCGTTTATTTACAAGTGCAGTTAAAGCCGGTACGAAGCGACTTGATGTTTCGGTAGCAATTGTTATTAATAAGATTCCAGAGCAGCAGGGATCATAAAGCAGGAAATATTTATGGAATGCGGGTCTACAAAATCAAAATAGTGAAAGGAATTTCAATTACGTTTCATAGTTTGAAGATATTCACTATAAAGGGTGAATTTTAAAGTTGTACATATATTTTGAATAACGATACAGTGTGTAACGCGTAGTTATCTTTTTTATGAAAAATTTAGAAATAAAATTTGAAATAATCATACAGCGTAACTGATACGACATAGAAAAAAAAAATGTAAAATAAAGTTTTTTTTTTGACAATACGTCAACGAAATTTTGAAACTTAAAAATGTTTATATAACCTCCTCATCCCCTTATCATCCACCTATCCGGTTTTATGCAATATTAACTATGCTCTTTTATTTGCATGTAGCTTATAAAATCAATATTCAGTTGTTCATATGATTTTCGAGACAAGCGTTGCGGTAAACAAACCAATGCTTTGAAAATCATCCTGCGTTAGGAGAAAAGCGCATTTATTTTAAATAATTATATATATTTAATACTCCGAAGTTAATATTCGTTATTTGTGTATTTTTTACATAATTTTTTATGTTAAGGAGTTAAAGGTCATGCTTTCACTATGAAAACCAGTGCAACGTTGGCTTTTGTATATTACCTTGTATTGATACAGTTTTGTACAGCGGCAAATTTTATTGTTTAACAGGGTGATTCAAAAAACCGCTGACAGACTTCTAGGGTAAGTAATATATGAAAAATTAAGACGAAGTCTTAATAAACATAGGGTCGCAAATGCCTCCTTAACGAGATACAGGGCGTCAAAGTTTCCGTAAAATTAAAGCGTAAAAATGACAAAAAGAAGCTTATAATCCAGTTTACTTAACTCACTCGTACACATTGACATTAGTGACGGGCGATGTTCAATTTTATTTCGAATAGCACAAGCCTACTATGCGAAACTAAAATGAATGAAAATAAAATTGGATTTACAAATGTTCTACAAAGGTGTTTCTCTTAAAAATGGTTGCTTTAATCCAAATTTTGCAAGAGACCAATTCGATAGACAATTGAACACTTTACACGANAATGTTCAGGCATTTTGGAATTATTGCAGACAATGTTTAATTTTATAGAAACTTTGACGCCCTGTATCTCGTTAAGGAGGCATTTGCGACCCTATGTTTATTAAAACTTTTCGTCTTAATTTTTTATGTATTATCTACCCTAGAAGTCTGTCAGCGGTTTTTTGAATCACCCTGTATAAATTAGGTATATTTTTATATGACTCTAGTAGCTTTTGAATATGATAGGAAAATTAGAGTAACAATAATTATTATTGTATAGACTAATTACTACTACTACCACTAATTAATTAAGTATTTGGGTACAAATGTACTAAAATATATTTACTTATACGAGAATAATTTGGGAAGAAAATATAATTTTTATACCTAGATATAAGTGGGCTGTATGTGATATCATGTGATATTTTTACTGTCGTCTACCATGTGAGTAATACCTGAATTAAGACGATTTACTGTGGGTTTAATGAAATAAGCGTTTATCATTATCGTCAAACATCTAGAGATAAGAAATTGTTTACTTCACATCACAGTTAAAATGGAGCTGTCATTTCAAACACTTCTAACTAATTTTTTGTTTCAAAATATGGTACAATAAATATTATGTCTATTTTGGCTTGAAATACCATAAATATATGTATTTCTTAAAATTTATCAGAAAAAAACAACCTGGTCTTGCCACAATCTGAATTTTTCATATTTTCACCCGATTTATACGAAATCTCGTCAATAAACTTCATAGAAACTCGAAATCTTGTCACGATAAATAAAGTACCTACGTTTATAAAAAAAGAAAGAACAATGAAGAATGATGGAAGAATGGCATACTATAAAATATTATTGTTTCTTAGAAAAATAAATGTATATTACCTACTATGGGATCCCCTTGTCCCGCCCAAATACTGATAAAAACCCCAATAAAAATTAATAGGACATTCACTTTTACTCGAGACACATGTTTATTGTAAAGCAGATAAAGTTGTGCGTTGGTGATACTTACAAAAAAACAATAATTTGCTTTTCGACAAAGATAATATTCTTCTATAGGTTTCTATAAATAAAATATTTCTTTATTTTTGGGAAAATGTGTAAATTGACGCCTTTTCTTTCTTCATTTAAATATTATGTTGTGTATAAAATAATAAATTGTCTCACTATACGAAAAATATTGTTTGTGTCTAGAGCTATGCTATAAATATTTCATCTCCGACTGCAATAATATTAAATAAAAATTTCATGTATGACACACATAATAAAGATAAATTGAGAGATAAAGTACACCCATACATCTAAGATGTGATACGGCTTCGAA
>NW_019421666.1:0-5201 GCF_000390285.2 Anoplophora glabripennis
TACAGTAGTCTCTACGTCCACGTGACCCAGGCGATTCCGAATATTGAAATCCGATTTTAGTATTATCATTGTTGCGATAGTGTTTACATTAGTTTTTAAAATGACAAAAATGGATTAAATGTATAGCAACTCGAAGTTGATGGATATTGTTTTAATTTATGGTGAAGCAAGACAACATTTGTGTTATGGTGAAACAAGACAATAGTTGTGTTAGTTCGTAGAAATTGAGTAAGACGGACCCAAATGTATTTACAGTTGTTGTAACATCAGGTATGTCTCAAATTATTTTATTAATTAAAACCACAAATTTATTTTATTAATTAATAATAACAAGCGACAAAAGCAGTTCAATTTGCTTATATAAAATATGTGTTTTAAAATGTTATATACAGTGCGACCCCGGATTGGCTTAACTGCTATTGTAAAAAAATATACTTTTCATTTTTCAACAAAAAGTCATTCTTTATAAAAATTTTTGCTTGTGCTGAAACTTCGAAAATCAGTTTCACAAAATGGGAAAAACCAAAATTACCTCAAGAGTGAAGCGACCTTATTTTAAGGACTACTACAAAATATTATTTATAAAAGTTGTTTCTAATACTAAGAAAAGCAAAGATATTCAAATATAGAATATCGACAAATTCGGATGAACTTTATAATTTTTTTTTCTCCCAATATGAGGCAAATCTTATGCGCGAAACTTTAAAATTCTTTGGACATGCGATTTTATCGTCACCCTCAGTGTAGTATTTCATTCTCTGAAGGCTTTTTAGTTTATTTTTTAACAACTTGATTACCGTTTCCTTGAGAAAGAAATTCTATTTGGATAAGTTCTGAATCACCCTGTATTTAACCATTCTTTTGCACTTTCTTACGGCAGGCTTTTCTCCAATCATAAAACCGCATTTCCGTTATCTCACCACAACACGAAATCGTTTCTCGATGGTAACGGAATGATAGAATTATTATTTATCAAACGATTTACAGTTTTTTTTTATAATTGCAATAAATTTACGACTGTATATGATGTAACATCCAACAATATACATGGGAAAATTTTTAGTATCATATCCCCATTGTTTCCTAGTAACAATCGGGGTTATTAGGATAATCTTACGGGCGATCTACGTCCCATGGTTGTAACACAAAAGATGTTTGTTCATACCACTTCAAGGCTGTACCGGTATTTGATGATTTGCTCAAATGTGGATAGTAAAATCATTACTGCAGTGCCGTGAAATTTTTACTAATGACTAGAGATCGGAAATGCTAATTTTCTTCTTCTAACTGCACTCTTTGTATTTCAAGAATATATACAATGTGTCCAATTAGGTCGGCACCATATGGGAAACTTTTTTATTATTGGTTTTATGAAAAAAAGTTATGAAAGAAAAACGAACAGTGTCTGTTTTTCTACAGAAAAGATTTTTTATTTGTTTGAAAAAAAAAACTTATGGTTTGAAGTTACTTGGCGTAAATATTCACCACATTGTATGCAGTAAGACACTTTGAAATTATGGACGTGAAGATTTCAATTTGGAAAGATAGCTGAAGCCTGTGCCTTATCGTTAAGCGCGCAATGTGTGTTGACATTTCCATGATAAAAAATCACTAGGTCTCTTAATAATATTACATGTATATTTTCCCATTTGTACATGTCGGCCTCTGATCTGAAGCTTCGCATCGATCAATTTATTCGATACGTATCTAGCGCCACCTAATGCCTGCCCTGTCAGCCTAGTGTACTGGTAAACAATCTCGGCTTTTTTGCTCATGGTCGTTTGTGCATGTGTGAGTGAGTTTGATGCTTTGCTAGGTCGAGTGTATGGCACGTGTTTTTATGGCAGTCAGACCACAGATTTAGCCTATTTCTGCTATTACAACGGGTATTGCCGCTTACTAGCATAATATATATTACTACTGTCCATTTACTTGATTGTCGCCATAATGTTTCCGATGTCTACTATTGACAGCTGATTTCTAGGTAAATAAAAAAGGGGTATTTATAGCCACCTCGATCACCTGACTTGAACTCATATAAGTCTGGATCTTAGTAGGCGCTGAATTTACGAAGTTGCAGTAATCGTGAATGTTTAGAAAATTACAGATTTTATTGAACAATTGCGAATTCAACAAAATTCTTTCCTCATTTTTCATTCCGAATCGTTATGCAGATTCGAGTTACTTTATATTGTTGCCAAAACACGAAATAATGTCCACCGACATTACACATTTGCGAAATTTTGTATTTTTTTTTCGTTCTCTAGTTGGTATTGTTAAGATTTTTTGTATTGTGTGCATGTTGTATTACCATTAATTACTAGTAGAAAGCGTTGAGAGATATTTCACATAGCAAACGTAATCCTACAGATATATCCCTTTCACTTCGATACATTAAGAAAAATCAATAGTAGATATTACTTAAATATATATAACTCATTCACCACTTTTACTTTCATAAATAGGTTAATGTAAATTGTAAATGCGTATTATGCAATGGTAGATATTCATTATTTTAATGCATACGTTATACTTAATGTATGTAAATGCGAAAAGAAATGGGTATTTACGTATAAAACAAATGCACGTAGGATATGGTAATAACATTAACATCGTTCGTCCCTTGATTGGTTCTTATTTCAACCGCTACCAGGTCTATTCAGAAAATTATCGTTTTCTCATTCAGAAAAAGTTGATATGTTGCTAATTTACGGCGAGTCTTAAAAAAATTCAANTCCACCGAGGTCATGTGATATTACGCCGTGTGATTTCTTTTTGTGGCCTTACCTTAAAAACACTATTTTTGAACTGCCTATTCCTGATTTAAACCATCTGCAGGCTCGACTTATAGACAAGATTCGTGAAATTAACAATACCCCGAGCATCTTAGAAAATGTCTTTAATTCTTTGAGGAACAGGTGTGAAAAGTGTTTGGAACAAGGAGGGGGACACTTTCAGCAGCTGCTTTAATTTATTGTTATAACAAGGAGGGGGACACTTTCCGCAGCTCCTTTAATTGTTTGTTATTGTTATCACGATTATTCTTTAAAATAAAGTTATATAGTCATTAACGTTATTGAAACTGACAGCTGCTATTCAACTCGTTGAGAAATGAGGTTAAGTTGGTCGCTATAAGCTACTCCCTACGTTAGATGTGTCAGAGCCAACTTCGACCACGTTTTTATTTGAACGCTCGTTATTATTCACAAAAGTTGTTTCTAATACTAAGGAAAGCTCAAATATCGAATATCGAGAAATGAACTTTATAAAATAATTTTTTTTTCTCCCAATATGAGGCAAATCTTATGCGCGAAACTTTAAAATTCTTTGGACATGCGATTTTATCGTTACCCCCAGTGTAGTATTTCATCCTCTGAAGGCTTTTTAGTTTATTTTTTAACAACTTGATTACCGTTTCCTCGAGAAAGAAATTCTTTTTGGATAAGTTCTGAATCACCCTGTATTTAAAAATTCTTTTGCACTTTCTTACGGCAAGCTTTTTTCCAATCATAAAACCGCATTTCCGTTATCTCACCACAACACGAAACCGTTTCTCGATGGTAACGGAATGATAGAATTATTTATCAAACGATTTATAGGTATTTTTTATAATTGTAGTAAATTTACGACTGTATATGATGTAATATCCAACAATATACATGGGAAAATTTTTAGTATCATATCCCCATTGTTTCCTAGTAACAATCGGGGTTATTACGATAATCTTACGGGCGATCTAAGTCCCATAGTTGTAACACAAAAGATGTTTGTTCATACCACTTCAAGGCTGTACCGGCATTTGATGATTTGCTCAAATGTGGATAGTAAAATCATCACTGCAATGCCGTGAAACTTTTACTAATGACTAGTGATCGGAAATGTTAATTTTCTGCTTTTAACTGCACTCTTTGCATTTCCATTGCCTAAAACCCAAATTGAAGTAATCTGATTTAAATTTTTTGCAGTCGTATACGAGGGTTGTCGAAAACTGTAACTTTTGCTCAAATGGATAGTAGTTTTCTTTTAGGATCAACTTTTCTTAATAACGATTGTAGATATTGTAAAAAAATAAAGGTACTTTACTCTTGAGCAAAATTTACATTTTTCGACAAACCTCGTATACATCTGCAAAAAATTGAAATTTGATTACTTCATTTTTGATTTTAGGCCATGCAGAACTTTTTATGAAGAATAACTTTTTTTCATAAAACCAATAATAAAAAAGTTTCCCATATGGTGCCGACTTAATTGGACACACTGTATGTAAGTATTAGCATAATATGAAAGAAAAAGGAACAGTGTCTGTTTTTCTACAGAAAATATTTTTTATTTGTTTGAAAAAAAAAACTTATGGTTTGAAGTTACTCGACGTAAATATTAACCACCCTGTATGCAGCAAGACACTTTGAAATTATGGACCTGAAGATTTCAATTTGGAAAGATAGCTAAAACCTGTGCTTTATCGTTACGCGCGCAATGTGTGTTGACATTTCCATGATAAAAAATCACTAGGTCTCTTAATAATATTACATGTATATTTTCCCATTTGTACATGTCGGCCTCTGATCTGAAGCTTCGCATCGATCAATTTATTCGATACGTATCTAGCGCCTGCTATGTCAGCCTAGTNCAGCTCCTTTAATTGTTTGTTATTGTTATCACGATTATTCTTTAAAATAAAGTTATATAGTCATTAACGTTATTGAAACTGACAGCTGCTATTCAACTCGTTGAGAAATGAGGTTAAGTTGGTCGCTATAAGCTACTCCCTACGTTAGATGTGTCAGAGCCAACTTCGACCACGTTTTTATTTGAACGCTCGTTATTATTCACAAAAGTTGTTTCTAATACTAAGGAAAGCTCAAATATCGAATATCGAGAAATGAACTTTATAAAATAATTTTTTTTTCTCCCAATATGAGGCAAATCTTATGCGCGAAACTTTAAAATTCTTTGGACATGCGATTTTATCGTTACCCCCAGTGTAGTATTTCATCCTCTGAAGGCTTTTTAGTTTATTTTTTAACAACTTGATTACCGTTTCCTCGAGAAAGAAATTCTTTTTGGATAAGTTCTGAATCACCCTGTATTTAAAAATTCTTTTGCACTTTCTTACGGCAAGCTTTTTTCCAATCATAAAACCGCATTTCCGTTATCTCACCACAACACGAAACCGTTTCTCGATGGTAACGGAATGATAG
>NW_019421667.1:0-3444 GCF_000390285.2 Anoplophora glabripennis
ATTTCTAAATTCCGTTGGACACTAAACAGTTAAACAAATCTTATTACATTTATTGTACCAAGATTTGCATTAAAATATCGATATAGTGTGTTCAAGTTTTTCTCGTATCAGATCTGTTGTCAAATTGGCCATGACCAGGAACACTCCAAAAACAATTGAAATAACGTGACATTTGTCAACTTAGTTGTCAAATTATTGTTGTGTCTGAATAGTTTTGCCGAAAATTTAAATAAAAATGCCTGGGGATCGTTTAAGTTATACTAATGAGGATTATTTTAATTTGTTTGTTATTTATGGAAAATGTGACAAAGTAATTTGAAGAACATGTAGAGAATCTGCTGCTTTTTTTCCATAAATATTAAAAAATTAAAATAATCCTCATAACGATAATTTAAACGATACCCAGGCATTTTTATTTAAATTTTCAGCATAAACTATTACAGACATAACAATAATTTGACAACTAACTTGACAAATGTCAAATTATTTTAATTGTTTTGGAGTGTTTATGGTCATGGCCAATTTGACAACAGGTCTGATACGAGAAAAATTGTCCAAAAAAATAGAAAATTGCAAATATCTCAAAAAGTAGTAACGGCAACCCTAACAATGCTTTCATGGCTTGAAAGGAAATTTCAATTTGCATACGACAGAGTAAAAGAAATATAGTGTTCCATTTAAGTTAACAAAGTTATAGCTGTTTGAAGTTATCAAAATGTAACAGCAAAAATGAAACACCTAGTATTAAATGTTTTTATTTGATGGTATACCTTAATTTAGTGTTGCCTATGTCATTTGCAGGTACCAAAAATCCGCTTGATACCACGCTCCAGAAAAGAGTTACTAGCTTTTCCGCGGACCCTTGCATCTGTCAAATTTTTTCTTTCAAAATTAATATCAAAATCTATACAGGGTGAGTCACAATTCACTCCCCAGCGACCGGATATATATTCTAAAATAAAAAATAACACAAAAATGTAGAATACTAAAATCTCAAAAGCGGAGCCGTTTTCGGAAATTTCGGATTCATGAAGCAGTAGCGGAAATAAATTAAGCTATATTCTATTCTGTTGCCAGGAGTTTCTACCACAAATTGCAGAAGTGTATTAACGAAAATGGTAATGTTTTTGAAGGTTAGCCAAAGCCAGAAGTATCTTCGTTTTTGATATTTCTTATTTTGTATGGATTTAAATGGATTTTAATGGTGTTAATATTAAACAAAAAAATTATAAATTTGAATTTTTCTATACAAAATTTTCCGAAAACGGCTCCGCTTTCGAGATTTTAGCATTCTACATTTTTGTTTTATTTTTTATTTTAGAATATATATCCGGCCGCTGGGGAGTGAATTATGACTCACCCTGTATACAGGGAATATTTAAAAAAGTGACCCTTAAATTTAACGTAGAATTCGAAAATGCAATAATATATAGGGTGTCCCATTTTAAATAACGAAGTTGATGTCGACTTCCGGTATAACCGGAAGTGCTGGAGAGTTCTAGATATTTTAGTTGTGTTCGCCCTAGGGACATTGCCATGTTGCCAAATTTTCAAAATTTTCGGAGTAGTACTTTCCTAGATATCCATCGACGCAGTTTCCGATGATGACACCCTGTATAGTTGTTACCATCAACCGTAATACACGAACCCATTTAAAATCCCCCTAAATGGCGTGGGTAATATGATAATAAAAGGCAACCGCACGCCATTCTTTATTTGGGTTAAATTTTACTGCCAAATTATTTTTTTCAGATTAGATAATGTTGCTACTACTCAACTTAGTAGGTAGATTTACACGTGACACATTACTTTTCTTATAAAGATCTTTAGGACCATTGAATTTATTATATTTCCTAATGCAACCATTTTTCGTCTTAATAGGTTTAGTTCATTTTTATCAAACTGTGTCAAGAAATGGTGTCAACTTGTTACTAAAAAGCACGGCCGTAAATATAGAAAGCGGGCCACTCAAATTCTGAACATGAATAATGGAGAATAAGGAGAATTCGAATCCAAATGAAGCCAACACAATGAATTCCCCCATTCCGCACAGACAAAAAATAATAAAATCTTTTTTCTGCGGGTGCTGCGTTGTTTTTGTCAGTTCGTGCGACATCACGCTCATGGTTTATTGTTAGTTTTTCGCGCATTTCGACGGTTTCCGGCTTCTCCTAAGTTTCCTGAACAGAAAGTGCTCGACGCTAATACTTACGCCAAACTTAAAGAGGGCGGGATGATTTCCCCGGGCTGTTTTCCCTTACAATTGTTCCTGCTTTATTTGGCCTCTGCTATCACATCTAGATTTTCCTAATGAAATTCTTACGGAAAACATTAAGTTTAGTTCTTTGCTACTATCTATCTTTCTGAAGGTGCTCGTGCTACTTTTTTTTTCTTTTCAATTTACTTGTGTTTGTATTTTGTATCAATGTAATCAAATCAATTGAAAACACGTACTATTACTCTTAAAAAATTAATCCCCACTTAAAATTACATTCTGTATATGTGGCACAAGTATATTTCCCATATTGTTCATTTTCCACGAAATCGTTGAAAAGATTTTAATCGCTAATGTAATAATGACATCGACTCTGTTGTGCATTTAACTATCCCTCTATTCCATTAGCATCTATCCCTTAATTTAATCTGTTTCGGTACAATATCAAAGCTGTAATCAATATAATTTCAGTCGACGCTTTATTAATTGGCCCCTTTGATCGTAATAGGTAGCTTCCTTAATTGCAAAGCCTTCACTAATTCTGCGTAAAAGCTGTAAGAATGCTGCTCTGACGGGATCGATCAAACCCGATCTAATTATATGAATTCAAAGAGGCCATACACTGGCACATGTAGAATCTGATTAAATGCAACAATGCCATTGTGCCATTTGTGCCATGGGGACAAATCCCCAGTGACCTTGTGGCCCCACAGCGTTGTAAGTGTACCTTCATCCGGGACCCAATTACTGTGACAAATCGATTGATTCCGCAGAAATGAAGGGAGAAGATTTTATTCTGTTACTGGATGGTGTAGAAAAAAGTTCTATTTCAAATACCTAAAATGCGCATATTTGGAAACATCCGCAAAGTACCAAGCTTTGAAAACTTATAATTCTTCAGTTTAAATTATATCCTGTTCGCGAGATGCGCAGATTAAGAAGAAAGTCCACCGTAAGAGTGATAAGAGAGAAGAGCTAAATAGTAGGGCAGATACTTCCTGTGCGAAAATTGTACTTAGGTTTGGTAAATAATAATTATTTAATCAGAGTTTTATACATATTTAGATACACAGGGTGATTCAGAACTTATCCAAAAAAAATTCTGGATGTATAGGGGACCCTTACAAATACAATTTTGTAAAGAAAAAATCAAAAAGGGCAGTTCGAAATTGATTTAAAAATACACTTCTGCACGGCACTGGAAACTGGTCCACTGTAAAACCTGACCT
>NW_019421667.1:4184-4698 GCF_000390285.2 Anoplophora glabripennis
ATACAGGGTGATTCAGAACTTATCCAAAAAAAATTCTGGATGTACAGGGGACCCTTACAAATACAATTTTGTAAAGAAAAAATCAAAAAGGGCAGTTCGAAAATGATTTAAAAATACACTTCTGCACGGCACTGGAAACTGGTCCACTGTAAAACCTGACCTCGCATAATGCGACCGGCATGGCGGTGTGATAAAAACGGACAAAAACTTTCGCAAGGAAAGAAATAAATAGAATTTTATACCTAACCTATTTTATATCGGCAAATTCAAATGCTTTTGACTTTATTAATTATTAATAAAATTAATTTGTTTTTAAATAATAAAATCATTTGACATACCCGATGTTACAACAATTGTTCAAAATTTTGTCCACCGACGTGTAAACACATTCGGGTCCGTCTTACTCAGTTTCTACGAAGTAACACAAATGATGTCTTGCTTCACCATAACACAAATGTTTCACCATAATACAAATGTTGTCTTGCTTCACCATAAATTAAAACGATATCCATCA
>NW_019421668.1:0-4116 GCF_000390285.2 Anoplophora glabripennis
AACATTTTTGTATCTGCGCCACTGGTTTCGGCTTCGAATTTTTTACAGTGATTACCTTTTATTCATGCTTTATGCATACAAACCTTCGTTACATTCTCTTCATTTGTTCAGAAGATATTTAAAATTGTAAAATATATAATTTTTTAAATGTTAACAAATCTTACAGAGTAGCGTTTCGAAAACAAGTATATACAGAGTGTAACTTTGAGGGGGGTCATATTTTTAGAGCTTTAGAAACATGTATCAGTAGTTTATTTTTTCAAATTCAGTTGTGAAAACTTCTTTTTAACCTTTTTGCCAAATCTCTTAATTTAAAAGGAAGATTATTAACAAGCAAATTTCAAAACCGCCGAGCATTAAAAAAAATGTTTTTAAAAGATTTAATATTTTCACATGATTACACACACAGTCACAGTATTGGTATGTTACTAATTGTAAATAAAACTAATTTACGTTTTAAAATAATTATTTTTGCTGTAAAAAAAACGAACATAATAAAAAATAAATAAAACTACTAATCTGACTGATAAGTTCTTACAGAGAATTACATGTTACTATTTTTTTACTCAAGGTGGGCGCTTCGTCCACATTGACATAAAAAAGTATGGTGACATTAAAATAACACGTCGTTGTCATTAAAACAATCTGTTTCCACCAAGTTATTTTTCATTTATCACCACAGTAGCGTAGCGTAGTTAGTTGAACGTGCGGTAGCGAGCAGTTCTCGGCCAGACTTCCTATTCTGATCCTGGTTCGATCCCTGGCGTAGGCAATAGCAATGTCGATGGATAATGGGTCTTTGTCCGCGTTTTTTCAAGTGTAGCCCCCATCCGCACAGCCTTTGGCTTTGGATTTGGTGGGTTGTCTCATTTCTGTTTTTTATGTTTTATTAGTTTCACTGTCTAACAGTTAATAAAAACTATAATTTACCATTAGTAACGTATCTACGTACCAATATTAGTTAATATTTAATAAATCATGCAAAAGTTTTTATTTTTTAGAGACGATAGTATGTTTTTTTATGTTTGGCGCTTCTACCACAGTGATATGAAAAAAGTATGGTAACTTTAAAATAACACTTCGCTAATTTATACAAAAGCAAAATGTTTTGTATGACATATAGAAATTAAAAAAATAATATGAGTTTGATATATAAACTAGGTATATTCGAAAAATTCTTCGTTAAGGAAATACAAAGTGTTCAAGATTGATTTAAAAAAATCTAATTTATTAATTATTGTTGATAAACGGCTGAAGATATTTCAATGAAATTTTGTAGACGTTAACTACCTTCGAGAGAGCACGTTTTGCAATGAAAGACGTCGTTTTTGATTTTTATTTTATGTAAAAGCAGTGTCGCACCAATTTTTTCTTTAGAAATATCCAGAAACATGCTGTACGCACGCCACTGGCAAAACTAAAAGTAACGTTTTTCATTGAAAAACGAGCTCTCTCGACGGTACTTAACGTCTACAAAATTTCATTGAAATATCTTTAGCCGTTTGACAGCAATTAATAGTAGATTTTTTTAAACCAATCTTGAACATCTTGTATTTCCTTAACGAAGCATTTTTTGAATATAGTTTATATATCAAACTCATAATATTTTTTAAATCTCTATCGGTTCCTGATATTTTCGCATCGGAAATTACTTTTACATTGTATGTGTTAAAAGGGTTTTTTATTTTTTTACTCGAAAACGCTGAGTGGTACAGAAAAACCGAAAGCTTTTTTTTCCGAATTGAACGAAGAATTCAAAACTAATTTTTATTTTATGTAAAAGCAGTGGCGTACCAATTTTTTCATTAGAAATATACAGTAACGTGCTAGTACGGACGCCACTGGCAAAACTAAATATATTGTTTTTCATTGCAAAACGTGCTCTCTCGATGGTAGTTAACGTCTACAAAATTTCATTGAAATATCTTCAGCCGTTTGGCAACAAGTTAATAAATTTGATTTTTTTAAATCAATCTTGAACATCTTGTATTTCCTTAACGAAGCATTTTTCGAATATATCAAACTCATATTATTTTTTTAATCTCTATCGGTCCCTGAAGTTTCCACATCGGAAACTGGACCACCCTGTAGATTGACTAAAAAAAATTGGCAACGCTGATGGTGTGGATATGTCCAGTGGCGGCGTACACGAGAATCAAAGTGCAGTTTAGAAAACTAATATTTGATAAAAAAAAGAGCAATATCGTCAAGAGAACACGTACTATTACCCCTAATCCAACTTAAAGAATAGCAAATTTGTGATACTTTGTACACCTAAAAACAGTTTTAAATGTTGTATTTATTTTTCTTTTATTTTCTTCCCAACTAACTTCAACGCCTCGTACATTAGAAATAAAACAAATGTTATTTGAATCCCCCTTAGTTTTCGTCAAAGAATGTATCGATCAATTAGTTACTGAACACACTGTATACTTTCTAGATCAGCAGTAAATTCAACAAATTGACTTCGTAAAATATGTAAGTACAGACCGTCGGCAAAGAAAGGCCGATCGGCGTGACGAAATTTCGCGGGCGAATCGGTTTTTTCAGCGAGAGCCTTACTGCGGGCAGGCAGTTGCGTCGTTCGAAGCGCTTCGTCCGATTTCCCTTCTAAAAATACCCGCCCGTTATTAATTCACCGGTCCGACCTACGCCGTGAAAAAATAAAGAGGTCCCGGCTCGGCGTTACCAGCGGAGTTCGACCGGTGGTGACCCGGTACGTCTGTTTAGGTTGGCGTGTCACGCGCTCGCAGACAACGCTACACTCTCTGCCCAGATGTCGGCTAGCGGTTGGGGTCTGTCGTGTCCGCCCTAATGCCTGCCACGGGCAGGCGGGCCCGATAGTGCATTAAGTATTATATTGATGTTCAGATCGATGGATGTGGGAAATTGTTAATGGTATGCCTCGCCGGGCTCTCTCGGCTGGCGCGATTTTAACGCTGTTATTTTATGTCGAATGTATGGCGGCGACGAAATAGCGGATGACCTTTGAAGTTTGAACCCGCTTCGATCCCATTGCTGTCGGTAAATAATATAGGGCGCTGTTAATTGGCCGCCGCCGCCTCTACGCGACCGAACGGGGACGAATATATTTATTTTATCTTTTTAAGGCTTTTTAATAGCGCGCCAAGTTATAAATCAATCCCTTATGAAAATCCCGCGAACCATTTAACTCCGGCTGAACGCTGAAAGGCTTATGCGACTTCGAAAACAATTGATAATGTCGTATCATTCGAAAATCACCTACCTTTCGAAACTGCCGATCCTGAATGAAAAGTTTAATAAACTTTTTCTACTTTCAAATTTAAAAAAGAGACGCAATGGCAACGTAAAGCGCTTCTCAGGGACATGTCTTGAGTCACTAAAGACCATCTCGATGGACTAGAGAAAAAGAAAACAAATTTTCAAAGCCATAAAAGAGGTGTCAAAGCCACTATGACGACATAGCTAGAAGGACTCTAGCAAGCGAGGCATCGAGGAGACAATCTTAGGAAGTTTACGAGGGCTACGTACGAACGTCGACTAAGGCCGTTTTCACACTAGCCGACACGACAACGACAACGACAACGATGCCGGTGGCATAAATTTAAACAAAAAAAATTTTTTTGTTTAAATTTAATCTAATTTTAATAAAAAAATAATAATAAAAAATTAAATTAAATAAAAATTAATCCTTTAAATGGAAAAGAGAGGAAAGGAAAATTATTATTATTATTATTTTTTGTTTAAATTACTATGAAATTGACTAATGTGGGATTAATTCAAGAGCGATTTTCTCAGAAACCGTTAAAGATAACGATTTGAAACAAGAGTACCTTTTTAACGTAAAACAGTTCGGGAAAAAGGAATTTGCTGTCCAATTTGTTAAAAAGTCAAAGATGAAAAAGTTACACACGCAAAGTACCAAGGGCCCCCCGTACCCACCCCAATGGACCTTGTGGAAATAAATGGATTAGTCCATCAAATTGCTCATCAAAATTTAGCTGTGTATACCAAATTTCATTCATTTATCACAACGCGATTGAGAGATATTGCAAAAAAATGATTTCCATTCCTCCCTCTTCAATGGGTCCCTGTGCCCTTAGGAAGCATTTCCGGACCCATGTTCATATGAAC
>NW_019421668.1:4221-4727 GCF_000390285.2 Anoplophora glabripennis
CCTTTTTAACGTAAAACAGTTCGGGAAAACGGAATTTGCTGTCCAATTTGTTAAAAAGTCAAAGATGAAAAAGTTACACACGCAAAGTACCAAGGGCCCCCCCGTACCCACCCCAATGGACCTTGTGGAAATAAATGGATTAGTCCATCAAATTGCTCATCAAAATTTAGCTGTGTATACCAAATTTCATTCATTTATCACAACGCGATTGAGAGATATTGCAAAAAAATGATTTCCATTCCTCCCCCTTCAATGGGTCCCTGTGCCCTTAGGAAGCATTTCCAGACCCATGTTCATATGAACTTTTTTTACTTAGTTTTGATCATAGAATCGGCCTGTTCAGGGTTGGCAGCTAATTATGCGACACCCTGTATACCTACTCAGAATAGAGTCAAAAGTCACTCACTTGAAAGTTAGCAGAAACTCTGATTTGAGTAAACTCACTTTTATTGCAATAGTTTCACTCATAAAATTTTAGTTGTTTGTACTCATACTAATAGAGTGAA
>NW_019421669.1:0-3437 GCF_000390285.2 Anoplophora glabripennis
ACCCGTTCATGTTTCAAAGAACTTGTGTACAAGTTCCTCATGAAAAAATAATAGGGATGGTTCATGTAAAGTTTTTTTCTTAGACGCCCTGTTTTCGAGATACAGTGTGTTGAAGTTGTTACTTTTCAAAGGTTTTCCTTAATTATCTTTAAATCGGCTAAAGATAAAAATGTCAAAATTTGTATACGAATAAACATCAACTGTGCGTTCAGAATAATGTACAAACGGTTTCTTTTTGAAAAGCAGTGTCGCCGATACAGGTAATTAGAGGGGTACAATCGAAAAAAAAATGTGAAAAGTCAAAATTTATTACATTTCTAAACGATTCTGTAACCTCTAAAGCATACTACAAACAATTTCAGTATCTACTGTAGTATTTCAAATTTGCACATATCTGTTTATTTTGATTTACTTTTTTAAATTTTATTTTACAACAAACTGAAACTAAAATAAATTTTATTTTTTTTTTTTTGGTTAATAAAATGTTTTACAATTTAACTGTTTCATGTGATACGTAAGAAATTAAAATTATAATCTTAAATGCAAATACTGTTGGCAGCTAAATGTTTTCAACTCATTCAATGGTAAGGTCCTCTTCCAATTTAATATTTTGTTAATGTACTTGTGCCACTTTTTGTGAGCAAAAAAAATACAACTTCATTTTTCTCGAAAATGGTGCATGCTACCGAATTTCGACAAGTATACCTTTTTTTGTAGTATCCTGTAGAGTTTAAAGAACCGTTTAGAAATGTAATAAATTCTGACTTTTAACATATTTTTCTTCGATTGTACCTCTTCAATTACCTGTATCGGCGACACTGCTTTTCAGAAAGAAACCATTTACACATTATTCTTAATGCATAGTTGATGTTTGCTCGCGTACAAATTTTGACATTTTTATCTTTCGCCGATTTAAAGATAATTAAGGAAAACCATTTGGAAAGTAACAACTTCAACACACTGTATTCGTATTTCGAAAACAGGGCATCTAAGAAAAAAACTTTACATGAACCTGTTATTTTCCCATGAGGTACAAGTTTTTTTGAAACATGAACGGGACACCCTGTATATAAACAGAAAATGAGAAAATTGCAAAAAACTGCCAGTTCATGAGTAAAAGACATTTTGCAAAGCTTTTATCAGTTTTTGAAATTTACTTTGTAATCTAATTTAAACTAATTTCATTCTTTACTAATTCATTAACATTTTTTTACAGTGACATTTACTTTTTTTGATAATATGAAATAATAAAATCACATCAACTTAAACTGCCTTTTTTTATCAACAAGATGTAAATGATGAATAAAAAAGGTATTAATTTTTAACAACAAAACTCAACTAATTTTCTACACACTCTTCAGAAGAATACATGAAAAATGAAAACTGTTGCCATCTTCATTTTGAATTATATTTCGATAGTTTTACGGATCTTTACACTTTTGAAGAATCCTCAGTCGCGGCGAAAGTTTTACAGAGTCACCACTGAAGTTTCCGACAGTGAAGAACAGCGAAACGTTTATATTTTTATTGTTTATGGAGCGCCTCCGATCGTAGACGCCTTAGAAACAACAACAAGAACGGAAAAAGACATCAGGGTAGGCTTACAGATTCTGATAGCGGGTCCGCCCTTACATAACCTAGCCCGAGAAGAACAAGGGGAGGTCAAAGGCCCTCAGATAAGATTAAAGTGTCAATTTTATCCCAAGAAATTCAAAAAGTAGATTTATCTGGTTTTGAATTTAAAGACCTCGAATGTGTTGACTACAAAAAAATTAAGTTTTATTTTCTAGAAAATTGTTGGTTAAAAAAATAGACTAAAAAAGTACAATAAAAATCACAGTAGAAACATTCGAGAATTTTTTTAATCGGACAGGGGAGTTACAGCTGATTTTTAAAAAGGACGATTTTCAACATTGATAAGCTCTAAATTGTACAATATTTAAACATTTTTGTATCTCCAACAGTTTCCGAGATCTCTGTAGTGTAATTAAATCTCTGTAATCAAATCGGTTTTAGCCTGTAAGTTTCTTGCTTTTTCCAGAGGTCACAATGGGGGAATTTCCGCAAAAATATGTAGTTCATGCTTAATACATTTCTATTGTTAAACACTCACCTTTTACACAATCCACTAAAACGACAAGGATGAAAACCAACCCAACCCTCCTGGGCTGCAACATGGCTGTGGGATAATCCGAGGGGAACAGAATCCTCAAAAAAATAAAAATCTGACCGCACTAAAAATCACATCAGCCGAGAGCTACCCACATGTTTCACACAAAAAAAAACAACAGAAGTCGCGGCGGAAATCGTCCTCGGGTCGCACGGTGCGCGGATGTGCTTTCGCTCCTTGTATATGTACACACTTGGGTGGCTTCTTCGCGGCGTAACACTCCACAGCGAGTCCAAGAAATAACTGAGTGTGCGGTAACTGTCTTCAAGAATCGGCCCCAGTCACCTGTTTGGCGAAGTGCTGGAAGGTAGAAAGCTGCCCGTTCAGCCGAGAGCTGATTGGACACATATCGGGTCCGAGGTGTATGGAATAATGTCGAGATCGGTTTTTGTGGGCATTTAAAAGACCTCGATTTGTTAAAAGGATTATTTTCTGCGGGTCCAGATGACTGGAAGCTGCGTCGCATCGTTTCTCCATGTTTTTTCATCTATTTAGGGTAGATCCAAATATGAAAAAATATTTATGAAAAAACATACGGAAAGTTATTGAAAAAAAACTACTAAATTCAATTTTTATTGACAGTTAACACTTGTTGACTTTGACACTCCATATCTCGGAACTTATGCGACCGATTTGAACGTTCTTCTTTTCAAGTTAAGCGTCTTTCGGAGTACTTTTTTTTTTAGTACCTACTTTGATATACAGAGTGGCCGCTGAGGTATCCGAGATGCTTCGTATATAAATTCTATGACCAATTTTAAGCAAAAATGATTCTATTTAATTTTGCCGAATTCCCAAATATCTGGGTTTGAAGTTGTCAGATCGTATGTTAGTTGCTAAAGAGTAAATTACTGCCCTCACTAAAGTAAATAGACAATTAATATATCGTTTTTAAGGAGGTAAGTGGATTTTACCGTAACTTAGAAATGTTGTTTGTTCGGAGATTGAATTTCAAGCACTTACCATCCATTGCTTACGTAGAATGTAATCCAGTGACTGGCTGTTCAGGGTGACACTGAGGTTGGAAGAAACAAAAACAAACACCAAAACTTTCCAGGAAGGGTTTTAATAACAATAAAAACAAAACAAACAAACAAGCAAACTACACAACGGCTCGAAAAACATTATTAATTACTTTATTGACACGAGACAGCGTACCGAGATTCAGGGAATGCGCGATCCATAGCAAAATTTGGAATGACTTTATCTATTATTAAATTAACCCGAGACTCTAAAACTAAGTGGACTGCTCAATGTGAAACCCAAG
>NW_019421669.1:3711-4697 GCF_000390285.2 Anoplophora glabripennis
ATTAGCCCGAGACTCTAAAACTAAGTCGACTGCTCAATGTGGAACCTAAGGAAGAACTGACTTTTTCTCGTAGATCTCTCCTGAATTCGACACTTCGCTTCGACACGCCCATTTCTTGGGCCCAGACGTTTCTGTTCTTATCTTATTGGCGGGAACCCTAGATATCGATACGCTTTGGCATAACTATGCCATGTTAATAGTTATCTAATTGACTGATTTTACATTTATCTAAATAATTTTGAGACTAAACTTACAAATAACCCTAGCCTTCCTCTAGTGACTCCGTGTAGCGATACGGGACGGATTAGTCGATCTCATTTAATATATCCTTACAGCTTGGAAAATCCGCCAAAAAACAGCTATTTCATCTATTACTTTCTTTTCCAATTACTATCAATTTAACAATTTGATTTAATTCTACTTTGGAACCTCTACGCTCTTCTCGTGGTTTCGAGCGTTATTAAAAATATCGATTTTTCTCTTTATACCTGCTCAACACATGGCCCCGACTTTAAGTGAACTTGTTCAAAAAATATTGCTAAATTTCGTGGAGCCTTCCCCGAAGGACGGTCTTGGCGACGTTAACCTACTTGAAAACCATTAACTTTCCGATAAATTAGTGTTGACTGAAATATTTTACTTTTTGGCCCATCCGTTCCCAGAACTAACAAATAAATTACTACACGTCCCGGCTTTGGTTACATTTTTATAAAGTAATTCTGCTACTACAAGTAAGGTTAGAGTAATAAAGTGAGCTCTGCTATAATAGTAAACAACTTGGCTGGCGCCTATTGCCAATTTTTTCGGCTGTGATACCTAAAAAACTGGCTGTGGCTATGAAAAAAATTTATGTGATATATCTACTAATACAGTAGAAATTTCACTTGAACAGAAATTGATACATTATTCAGTGCAATTGAATATCTAGGAAAAATTTTAGAAAGAACTGGCTGTACCTTCAAAATAAGCAAAAAATACAAAAGCTG
>NW_019421670.1:0-2413 GCF_000390285.2 Anoplophora glabripennis
TTTGTTAAAGAATTTGGAGCATTTTATGGCTATGAAGAAATGTCTTACAATGTTCATAGTATACTCCATTTATGTAAAGATGTAAAAAAAGTTGGTGTTAGATAATTTTAGTGACTTTAAATTTGAAAACTTTTTATATTGCTTAAAAAAGTGTGTTAAATCTGGTAGCAAGCCTTTAGAACAGTGTCACAATCGAATTGTTGAAGCTATGTCTTTTTCCGTTTCCGGTTTATATCTGCGAAAAAAATAAGTGGCAATATATTACTGATATTGTATTTTCAAAATTTTATAGTTGTTTCAAGGCATCCAGATAATTATGTAACTTTAAAAAATGGACAAATAGCGGTTATAAAAGTTATAAAAGCTAGATCTTATAACAACTATCAAGATTTTTTCCAAGTTCCCTGTAAATCTGAATTTGGAATATTAATTATTAGTGAATGTGATCTTTCAGATGTAATATTTCTTAGTGTCAGTGATGTACAAAACAAATGTGTGAAATTGTCATTAAATGATAGTAGTTCACTGGTAATTCCTTTGTTACACACATTTAATGACAGTTAATATTTAGTATGTAATATAATGTATTTTTGTTTGTTAGNGCTTTCATAAAAAAAATTTATAGAGCAAACTACACTTAATTTTGGATAGAGAATACATTCCTGCATTTTCCAAATTTAAAGTGAAAACACCCTGTATGCAATCGTTACATTTATTAATGAATCGGATCCTTCGCTTGAGTTTTCCGGAAATACCGGCAAAATGGCTCGCTGAAGACAATATATGTTGCTATTGGCATCCGTTGTCAAATTCAAAACTGTACATTAAAAGACTAGTTGATGGTAATATTTAAAAAATATATATATTTTTTAGTTACTTACCTATGTCATTTTTATTTTAGATACCTTAAAAGAAGCTGAAAAATATATTCTCAATGAGACAGACACAACAGAAAATCAAGGAAGAGGCTATGGGGGTAAAAAAGCTCCATCTTCCTTCAGTCCAGATGAAGATGTTTCACCAAAAGTAAAGAAATCTAAACGTAAGGAAAATATTAACTAAATAATTGGCAATAAACTAAATTTACTTTTAGAATCATGCGTACCTCCAGTGCTTAATAATTCTTTAAATAATAATAATTGTGAACAATTAGAAATTGTTGATGGGTTTACTGATACCTTTGTCTCAAATATTTTGTCAGAGCAAGGTTCTTCTAAAGGTAAATACATTGTATACATCTTACAAGAACAAATTATTGTCTTTTTCTCAGTATATTTGGGTATTTTGCCCCCTGTTACAGTAATGCCATATCTTTATTTTTTGCCCTTTTTTTGATGTTATTTTTTTTTTAAACAAAAATAGTTTCCACATTTTAATCGATGGTTTTAGAGCAAAAATATATTAATTTTTAAATTTGGTTCACATAACAAAATGCCCAAACAAGGAAAGATAAAAAAAAGATCGTCAATAAAACCAGTTTTTTCTTTTTTGAAGTCATGGGAATATAAATATTGTAGTCATGGGAATATAACTATTGTAAATTCTCTAGTCTACATCTAGAGTATACAAGTTTTGATTAATATTTTTTATCCTTAAGGGACTTATTTGACTGATTGCTAGGCGGAAGGACATTTAGAAGGAACATCTGTGGTATCATCAGTACATGGATCTGGTAATGTAATTTAGAAAATAGAAGTATATAGTAAATAAATATAAAAGTATTGTAAATATGTCAGGCGATATTTTCGTACAGTTACAGGAACTAAAACAAGATATACTCAAAATAAATAAGTGCTAGCAAATAAACTTGGATGATCAAGAGCAAATCGCTTTCACTGAAAATTTGTTGCCTTGTAAAAAATTAGAAGCACTTCAAGACTTAGAAGACTTTATATCAAATGAAATAAATAAAAATATTTGGGTAAGTTACAGAAATTAATTATACAGAATAATTAATTATTTTAAAACTAATAATAAATCACATTTTAATATTTATTTATTTTGTCCATAATTTAAACCAGTATATATCGACGCTTTAGTACGAAAACATGCTATCTCAGTGTGACTAGAAATTTAAATTGGCACATTGAATTATTGAAACCGTGCATTTATAATAAACTTATATAATATATATTTTAAAAAGTAAAGAATGTTTATGTTCAGGTACACTGTTTATTTTACTTTTTTTATTCAACATTTTTCAATTAATTTCAATATATTCAATTTTGTTAAGTTAGTGTTATAAACGACAAAATTGTTAATTAAAAAAATAGAATAATATGCAGTATGCTGCAACACGTACTCGACATTTTTTGAAATAACAAAATAAAATAAAAATGTTTGTTATTACTAAAAATTGTTCGATTTTTTTCATACAAGTTTGATGCATTTAATTTTCATAGTCTATGCAAGC
>NW_019421670.1:2773-4696 GCF_000390285.2 Anoplophora glabripennis
GTTGCCTTGTAAAAAATTAGAAGCACTTCAAGACTTAGAAGACTTTATATCAAATGAAATAAATAAAAATATTTGGGTAAGTTACAGAAATTAATTATACAGAATAATTAATTATTTTAAAACTAATAATAAATCACATTTTAATATTTATTTATTTTGTCCATAATTTAAACCAGTATATATCGACGCTTTAGTACGAAAACATGCTATCTCAGATTTCGGTTGGAAAACATGCTATCTCAAATTAAGCTTGGAAAACATGGTAGCTCAGATCTTTAAGTAAAAACATGCTACCTCAGTGTTACTGGAAATTTAAGGTGGCACATTGAATGATTGAAACCGTGCATTTATAATAAACTTATATAATATATTTTTAAAAAAGTAAGGAATGTTTATGTTCAGGTACACTGTTTATTTTATTTTTTTTATTCAACATTTTTCAATTATTTTCAATATATTCAATTTTGTTAAGTTAGTGTTATAAACGACAAAATTGTTAATTAAAAAAATAGAATAATATGCAGTATGCTGCAACACGTACATTACTCGACGTTTTTTGAAGTATACCTTAACATATAAAAAATGTTTGTTATTACTGAAAATTATTCGATTTTTTTCATACAAGTTTGCTTTGATATCAAAATTAATAGGGTACTCTTATCTGATTTATAGTCGCTACTCTTGATACATTTATTTTTCTTTTTCACAAAATCTGGGATACACAATTTATTCTGAAAATAATTTTGTATGCCTGTTCTAACTTTACCATAGGACCTTAAGTGTCACTTGTTAAATTAAACATGGGGATCCTTAACCCACTAGGAACTATAAACGATGTAAACATTGTAAACCAGGCCAATTCTCTATATATGTAGTTGTATTGTAGTATATGTCTGTAAGTGTACTGTAATATTAAATTAGTACGACCTAAATTCGAAGAGTAAGATTTCATATTTTCTCAATATTCATTCCTTCTGATCCTTGTATATGCGTGAACATTTAAATTTCAAGCTGTGTTCCTTGTTCCTTACTCTATTTTTCTGTTCGATGTACTTTGAGTTCAATGATGAATGCGGAACGATGATAATTTGTGTCTGAAATTATACAATAAATGAAATATTAGAATATATGAAAATGTATTGATTTTTTATATTTAAATAAATGTAATATGTATGTAATATCTTGATATTCAATACAATTTTATTTTTGTTAAATTGTAGACTGTAAATAAATTAAAAATTTTAGAGTTAATATTGCAGTTTCATTTACTGCGAGGTAGTGGCAACCTTGCACTGCGCACAAGGCGCTGACCGACTGCCTTGCACAAGCTAAGTTCGCTTCGCTCTCCTTCTCTCCACCGGGCCCCGTCTGATATACACGTACATGTAGATTCCGACAATAAATCTCTTGATGGATTGAATTAAAGCTTTATTAGTCCTCGGGATACCATATTTACCTACATGTTTTATACTTTTCTTTGTTCCAGAATCATTCTAGGTATTAATGTCTGGATTTTAAAATTTTATAAATTAAAAAAAAAAACAGGGAACTAATTATTATTTGTAAATTTTTTAAAGTAAATATTTAGGAGAAAATAATCAATATTGTAACTTTGTGCCATTTCAAGTTATTATACAGTGTATCCCCGGATGGAGTACCGCAATTTTGTAAATTCTTTTTTCGGCAACCGTCCGGGAAGGGGCTACTTCCCGGACGCTTTTTCTTTGAGAAAGTAGCATTTTTTCGGCCTAGTCCGGGAAGTACGCACTTCCCGGACTAGGCCGGGAAGATCAGATGAAAACAATCAATATGAAACGGAAACTTTACATTCTTGTTCTGACTACAAAAGGCATTTAAATATACCAAGCATTTCAAACAAATTAAACCCTTTCAATATTAGCAATTGCTCAAATTTTACTATAA
>NW_019421671.1:0-4705 GCF_000390285.2 Anoplophora glabripennis
AAAAATCATCTATTTATCTGTTGTAGAAGCTGAAAAAAAGTCGATTGAAGTTGCGCGAGTGAATTATGCTGCTCCGATTGCATGGTCCCGCCACTCCTCACTCTTTGACTGCCTCGACTCCTGTGAAATGTATCAATCTTTTTTGCATCAGAACAGTTAAAATACATTTCCGATTTAAACAAATTTTCATAATTATAGTCTTATAGTCTTTGAGTCAAACAATCAAAATCACTTTTGTTTGAGGTTTGTTTTCAACTTTGAGCTTTCATATCTCGATGACGATTCATTGTATCCACAAGATCAAAAGCGGATTTTGTTCGTCAATTCTTCTTTCATTTGATCCTATAATTACATTTGAAGAATATGCAAATTGCAAATACGATAGCTCCAGTTCTAAATGTTTATAAGTATGTTCTCGATGAAATTTAGAAAAAATTCTAATTGTTGCTAAAATGAATAAAATCTATAATTTTCAAATGGGGATTGATAGTTGAGACTCCAAAGGGTATGTATAAAAATTGGGAGCTCAAAATAATTATTGGTTTTACCGTGAGAGAGAACTGAAAAATAAGTATAATTCTGTATTTTCTTAATTAACAATTGAATTGTGCGAAATCTACCCTGCCGATTTTCGATTAATAAATTTCTGCAATAATACCACCTCATGAAGTACTCAGAACAATACTTTTCATATGGCTGCTCTAAAGTCGAGGTCAGAANAAAAATCATCTATTTATCTGTTGTAGAAGCTGAAAAAAAGTCGATTGAAGTTGCGCGAGTGAATTATGCTGCTCCGATTGCATGGTCCCGCCACTTCTCACTCTTTGACTGCTCGACTCCTGTGAAATGTATCAATCTTTTTTGCATCAGAACAGTTAAAATACATTTCCGATTTAAACAAATTTTCATAGTTATAGTCTTATAGTCTTTGAGTCAAACAATCAAAATCACTTTTGTTTGTTATTGTACAGTACGTTGTTTTGCCGTAAACTCACTTCAACTTTGAGCTTTCATATCTCGATGACGATACATTGTATCCACAAGATCAAAAGTGGTTTTTGTTCGTCAATTCCTCTTTCATTTGATCCTATAATTACATTTGAAGAATATGCAAATTGCAAATACGATAGCTCCAGCTCTAAATGTTTATAAGTATTTTTTCGACGAAATTTAGAAAAAATTCTAATTGTTGCTAAAATGAATAAAATCTAAAATTTTTAAGTGGGGATTGATAGTTGAGACTCCAAAGGGTATGTATAAAAATTGGGAGCTCAAAATAATTATTGGTTTTACCGTGAGAGAGAATTGAAAAATAAGTATAATTCTTAATTAACAATTGAATTGTGCGAAATCTACCCTGTCGATTTTCGATTAATAAATTTCTGCAATAGTACCACCTCATGAAGTACTCAGAACAATACTTTTCATATGGCTGCTCTAAAGTCGAGGTCAGAAATAAATACAGGAAAAAAAAACATCTTTTTTCACGAATTTTGTGTCGGTCTATACTGTATTGCAGCATCAATAATGCACATAAAAATTTCGACCCACTTTTATTTTGAAGAAAATCTCAAATCGAAACTTTTTTTCCTTTGACTATTTCTCTAATGTCAATATTCTCCGAGTTATACACGAAAGAAAAGAGAAAAATCCACCTTTATAAAAAATTTTTCACATTTTTTGCGCTAACAATTATGCACAACTTTTTCAACGGGCGCATATCGCAATTATTATCTACATAATATTCAGAACTATTCCCAATAAAAATTAGCGTTACTGAATAAAACATCCATCCCATAACAGATACCGACTGGACTATAAGTATAAGTCACACCTCAAGTGTTAAGTTAATGAAGAACTGGAAAAACTGCATTAACAAAAAAAGAAAGAACGAATTACAGAAACCCACTGGTAACTATGAAAAAGAAAATTGTCATAAATAGATTATATTTCAATGCAAGAAAAGTAAATGAAATAAAAAAAGAGACAGTACGATAGCCCACAAAACATGTGATGAAATATTAATTGTAAAAATTGGAAAAAATTAAATTTGTGTAAAACTAGATTTATAAAAGTTAATTTCTCTGCACCCACACTCAAGAGGATTAACATATCAGCGTAGATAGACAGGTCTGTCAATTCCAGGTTGTTTTATTTAGTTTGCCAAATTACATTATACAGGGTGGTTCATTAACAATGGGAAAGTCGAATGCTGAAGATACTACACGTGAAATGGTGACCTTTGGAGCAAACATGCCTGATCCCAAAGTTGATAGTTTCGGAAATACAGGGTGTTGAAAGTTAAAATTTTAAATCGTTTTTCTGCGATTATTCTGAAAATATGTTGGTTAGGAACTTGAAAATTTGTGAAACTGTATTTTTTTAGGCGACGAATGAGATGCGTGTTGTAATTTCAGCATTACTCATAGAGGGCGCCACTTACGACCAATTTTACCGAAAATTTAGTTAATAACTTTTTACCCTGTATATTTAACATGAAACTTGATTCAAAACCTGAAAGAGCTATCATTTTTCCATTAATTATGTACTCTTGTTTCATTTCGGTATCTCGATCCGTTTTCGAGAAAAATCGATTTAACGAACACTATGTTTTGATAATATGAGAAATTAAAAGCGAAACAAACCAAGTGTTTCTTCGTGTTATTACAACAATTAACAATAAAACAAATGAAATTCGTAATAATGATTTAAAGTCAGTGTTCGAAGAATCCACCGTTGACATTTACACACTTTACACAACGTTTTCTGAGAGATCTTCGAGTTTGAAACAACATATTGGGATTGCGTTTGACTTCGTTGGCAGCGATTTGTATTCTTTGCCACAACTCTTCACACGAGCCAATAGATTCTTTGTAAACTATATCTTTCATTCGAGACCAAATAGAAAAATCAAGAGGATTGAAGTCCGGACTTCTGGATGGCCAAGCAAAAATGCTTACATGGCCAATCCAGCGATTTGGAAAAACTGCATCTAAATATGCACGCACTGGCCAAGAAAAATGCGGTGGAGCTCCGTCGTGCATGAACCACATGTCTCTTCTTAAATAAAGTGGAACTTCTTCAAGCCGTGGAAGCATTTTTACTTGGCCACCCAGAAGTCCGGACTTCAATCCTCTTCATTTTTCTATTTGGAAGAATCTATTGGTTCGTGTGAAGAGTTGTGGCAAAGAATACAAATCGCTGCCAACGAAGTCAAACGCAATCCCAATATGTTGTTTCAAACTCGAAGATCTCTCAGAAAACGTGTAAAGTGTATCAGTGTCAACGGTGGATTCTTCGAACAATTACTTTAAATCATAATTACGTATTTTATTTGTTTTATTGTTAATTGTTGTAATAACACGAAGAAACACTTGGTTTGTTTCGCTTTTAATTTCTCGTATTATCAAAACATAGTGTTCGTTAAATCGATTTTTCTCGAAAACGGATCGAGATACCGAAATGAAACGAGAATAAACAATTAATGGAAAAATGATTGCTCTTTCAGGTTTTGAATCAAGTTTCATATTAGACATACATGGTAAAAAGTTATTAACTAAATTTTCGGTAAAATTTGTCGAACGTGGCGCCCTCTATAAGCAATGCTGAAATTACAACACGCATCTTATTCGTCACCTAATAAATTATAGTTTCACAAAATTTCAAGTTCCTAACCTACATATTTTCAGAATAATCGCAAACGATTTAAAATTTTAACTTTCAACACCCTGTATTTCCGAACCTATTAACTTTCGGATAAGGCATGTTTGCGCCAATGGCCACCATTTCACGTGTATCTTCAGCTTTCGATTTTCCCATTGTTAATGAATCACCCTGTATTACATTAACAAATACGCTTCGACAATCCTTGAATCAACGTCAAGATTGCAAAATTGCAAAATGTAGGTATTTCCTTAATTACAGAAAAAAAAGTAAATTCTTGGATCAATATACATTTAATTATTCGTATAGGATAGTATTAGTATAAAAAATTGTATTTAGTTTTCTTAAATTATTAATATTACAAAATTAGAACAATAATAAGATAATTAAAATAATTAAATTGGATTAAAAAAATGCAAACGCCAAATTTTCAAAATTGTATTTTCATTTAAAAAAGGTTTAATTTTTCTAAAATATGGAGAATACGCCGGTGAAACAATTTTATTTTAGAATTATTCAGTTTATTTACTAACAAATGAAACACATTGTAGGATTTTCTTTACATTCAAGATATTTTTATAAGAATGAACAAAACAAACTATATTAAAAAATATATTGCGGAAGAGGAACATCATTCAAAAGTGCAACATTTTATGATATCAATCCTCTAGGGCTTTGCAGCATTATAAGTTGCAAAAAATGTGGGGAAACGTATATCAGATAATGTCCTAAACTTCACCCCAGCGTCTCCCCTAAACGATTAAGTGAATATATTTAAATAAACACCTGGGGTGACTGAAAAGTTCGTATAAATGTATTTAAATAAAAACATATTTTAACTGTTCTACTTTAGAGCTGAATATTTTGAAAATTTTAGAATCAGTAAATGTAACATGTTTAAGAATTAATTTATTTTAACATGTAGTTTTGCTGCTGAGTAAAATTTTTAGTTAGTGGTAGCAGAATTATGAGTGTTCCTTATATTTCTTAAATAAAATTTGTTTGTTTTGCGTTCACAAGCAGAAACAAACTTGTTTCAATG
>NW_019421672.1:0-1115 GCF_000390285.2 Anoplophora glabripennis
AAAAAAGAGGACGGGACATCGATATCAGATTTTTTGTATCTATCACCGTTTTGGCTGTACCCTATAAAACTATCGAAAATCAACCACCCTGTACATTTAAGTTGCATTGCATGGTGCACGAAAGAGTGAGGAGAGCCAACAACACCGAAAAATATTAAATACGGAGTTCATTCGCTTGGGGTTAATGAGTCGACTCGCTTAGGATTAATGAGGACTCGCTTGGGGTTAATGAGTTCACTCGTTTGGGGTTAATGAGTTGAGTCGTTTGTGGTTAATGAGTTGACTTACTTGAGGTAGCAAAGAGATTATAGCAAAGCTGTCTACTTGCTGCAAGAGAGTTCCTTCCAGCAAAGCAGATTTTCTTGTGGGAGGAAGGCAGCTCACTTGGCGCCTATTTAATGCAGATATTTTGCTACGGTTAATGAATTTTTACTAACCGTAACAAAGAAATTCTCTTAGTGTAGTTTGAATTAATCTGGGCTGTAACTATTAACAAAGAATACATGTGCAGTATAACCACAGTGAATAAAAACAGCGTTAAACAAACACATGAGTTTAATTTAAGGGAAATAAGCCACCGTGGCTTATCAGTTCAACTAGGCGGCAGCAGCCCCCCAACAAGTCCGTTGGACTTTTTTCTTTGGGGTTTTCTAAAAGACATTTATTTAAAATTCCTTTTAATAATATTTCAAATACCTATACATTTTAATGAATGCTACCCGAAGCCTTGCCACAAGATGCGTGAAATATGTGACAGTTGAGGGACGGCAATTTGAACATTTAGCTATCATTTTTGAAAGTTTTTATTGATGTAGGTACTTACTATTGTTTAATTTACGTTTAATATTGTAACTTCAGTTGAAGTGGAATAAAAATTTTAAAACTGTCTTTTCTTATCTGTAATATATATTTTAAATAGACGTCATATTTTTACAACAGATATGAGTTTTGTAAAAGTAAGAATTATAGTTTTGTATGTATTTTCATAGCCAGCCATATTAAAATGTAAAAAAGGATCGAATTTATATATAAAACACCCCGTATCTTCTGTGTTTGGAAAAATAACTATAGCATGTGGTATATTGCTGAAAAGCAAAAAAAATCTCCATTTTTTA
>NW_019421672.1:1396-23946 GCF_000390285.2 Anoplophora glabripennis
TAGTGTTGGCTAGTGAGTGTATGTTTCGAATCAGAGAGTCGACTCTTGGCTTAGATCATCTGAGTCGACTCCCAAAATATGTAAGAGTCGACTCCGATGATTCACCGACTTCCGTGTGGAGTGTCGAATCCGTTATAGTGTACAGCTGAACCACCAGGGCCGAGAGTCAGATGTGAGTCAGATTCGTTTTGCGATTTGGATCGGCGTGTAGCTGTGCCTGTGATCACTGATATTTAGTGATTTGCAAGTCGTTTGATACTGATAGGGAGTAAAGAGTGTGGGCAACAATGGCCACAATCTACAGGGAAAAACGGTAGCAAACGGTTTGCGTTTGTATTTGTAAACGTTTGAAGAGAATATATGCTTTATCGTCGCATTCATTCGCATTTTTGTATGACAACAAATTTCAGTGAAAGAACTAAGTACATAACCCTTGACTGCAGTGGAAGAACTAATTTCAATTTTAGTCGTTTCAGTAAACAAATATGTAATCGAATTATCGGTCAAGCTCAAGATCGACAAAATTCGTCAATCGGCCCAGATTCCGCTATTTCCGTCCGTTCCGAGACGGGCCACCGTGATTATGCGAATTACGAACTTAGCGATTCGATATCTACCATGGGAGTTGGGAGTCGGAAGAGTCGGCTCCCAGTTTCGACTCTCAACTTTGAAATGAGTCATTTGATTCGAAACATCAAAATGAATCGTTTTGCCCATCACTAGAAGATAGCAAATTTCTGATTTGACAGTTGAGTTTGCCATAAAAATCGAGCTCGAGAACGTGGTGTCAGATTTATCATATTTGTAGTAGTTTCTGAGATACCCTGAAATCCCATCGAAAATGAACCAGCCTGTACATACTACATACAGGGTATCCGCAAATTTCACCGACAACTTTTGACTGCATATTCACGACGATAAATAAATACGATCTATGAAAAAAAAAGTTAAATAAAAACTTTTTGGTTTTTGAGTTACAGGCGTTCAAAGTTGTTAAAAAATAATAATTTAATTAATAACTTCATAACCCTTTTACCGATCGCGTTAAAATTTGGTACATTTATTTGGACTGTTATGGCGATTTATTTCTTAAAACTTTAGTCAAATCGATATACTGGTAGTTTTCTCCGGTTACCTCCCCTTTTAGAGGTCAAAACTTTTACAGTGATCGTATTTTTTTAAAACGGGCAGCAACATTGAAAAGGTCGTTTTATTTTAAAAAGAATATTGTCACTTGAGAAAATCGCCTGCAGAAAGCCAATCTTGAGAAAAATGGCATTATTTGCAGGTCTGTACGTTTCGGTTTGTGTAGCAGTGTCACGGATTTAAAACTTTGAGTTCAGTAGGCGCGATGAAAACAAGATGTTGATTGCTTGTGGCTATCAGGTAATATATAGTCATTATTGTCGTGATTCTTTAGGATTCTCATCACTCTGCACATGCAAATTATGAAGTGTCCGCAGTGTATCAAGACAATTAAACGGAGTTGTAAATTTTCATAATTTGCATGTGTCGAGTAATGAGAATACTAAAGAAAGACGAGAATAATCACTTACCAGATAGCCACAGCAATCAACATCTTATTGTTTTCATCGCCTACTGAACTTAGTTTTAAACTGAAATGTACATACCTGCAAATAATGCCATTTTTCTCAAGAATGGCTTTCTATAGGCGATTACCTCAAGAGACAATATTTTTTTTTAATAAAACCACTTTTTCAATGTTGCTGCCCGCTTAAAAAAATACGACCACAGTAAAAGTTTTGACCGCTAAAAGGGAGAGGTAACCAGAGAAAATAACTATCACCCAGTATATCGATTTGACTAAAGCTTTAAGAAATAATACGCAATAATGGTTCAAATAAATGTGCGAAATTTTAACGCGATCAGTAAATGGATTATGAAGTTATTAATTAAATTAGTTTTATTTTTGACAACTTTGAAGGTTTGTAACAAATACCAAAAATTTTTTATTTAACTTTTTTGCGTAGGTCGTATTTATTTTTCGTCGTGAATATGCCGTCAAACGTTGTCGGTAAAATTTGCGGACGCCCTGTATACAGGCACGCGTTAATGTAAGCGGTGGCGAATTGAAACATATACGCGGGGACATTTGCGATAACCCGTGTCCATTTTTATAAAAATAATCAGCAAACGGCGTTTAAAATGAATGCTGAAATTAAAGTTTTTTTTTAATTAATGCTAAAATTGATGTTTTGCTCTTTATTTAGGATCTTTGCTATTTCATCCAATGCTTTATTTTTAACACGAATATTTTTATAACGAGGATGAGACAAATCATACAATACACCGTGACTTTTTACACAGTCTGTAAGTTTTTCTATGTAATTATCATGAAGAGACTACACAAGGAGCCCAAACTCCATGTAAACAAATATTTTACCAAATTAAGAAGGCGGGGAGAGGGGAGATAAAAATAGCGGCAGTATTTATTTACTACTATAAAAACAAATTGCAATAATTATTGACTTGACTTCTAGTTTTTAGGTTAGTATACTATCTATACCTTCCCGATATATCTACTCAACTCATTATAAAATAAAATTGGTTATTTGCTTACTTCACTCGTATGTATTATATGCTACATTCACTTCGGTCACAGCATATAAAACAATCAGCAGTCTAGGTTTCGGGCGGCACCTTTGATCTATTGAAATTCAGTGTGTGACGTCACCGACAGCCATTTGAGGCTAGAGAACAGGGCCTGATTAGGGATATTTGCAATTTTTACTCACCTCGTTCAGGACTGTATTATCGATATTTATATAAACATATTTTCTAAAAATGTATAAGCCGCTTAACAAACACACAATTAAGGAAAAGTAATTACACACGAGCGTTTAAATTTTTGAAATAATTTGATGCGGTTTTCTTTTTTAACTAACTAACTACTTACCTTTTTAATATTATCATTTTTAATGTACCTACCTAGGTAGGTATACCCACTAATAGTTATTTCATTTACTTTTGTTGCGACAGAGAAGATAAATAATTTCAAAAAGCATATTACATTGTAGGTAGGTAGGTAGGTATAGGTACATATTATAAAATATAGAAAAATAATATTTCCATTTAAATTTTATAGTTTCTAATATACCTACCGACCTACTGATGGTCACATTCATATTTCTACTGGACTAAAAATAAAAACTAAATGCTGCTTCCTACAACAGTCATTTAGAACAATTTATGCGGATCCCTAATATGGTTCATATTTCATGGTTCTTTTAATGGTTGTTAGTGTTAATAACGGTTCTGGAATTTAAAGATGCCGTTATTTACTGGGGCTGCCCATACGAATAGGACGACAAGTTTTATACATAAATATCAAATACTTTCATGTTGAAATAAGTATCCCAGAACACATGCCACATTATTAGAGAATTTTGTTTATTTTAAGTTTGTTAATCGGAATGAAACTTTCCTTTAATATTTTTTTTACCAACCACGGTCGGGACAAAAGGAGTAAAATAACGTACATAATAACATTTGTTATTTATTTATCCAAATCCAAATATACAACTCAGCATTGTCACAGCATATACAGCAATTGGTATGTACGTAGATAAAAGAAAGCAATAAATACACACAAGATGCCCACAAAATATAATTTAGCCAAGGCATAGTAATAATAACAAAGAATAAAAAAAATAAATAAATACATAAAATAAAAAACCAGCATAAAAAATATTTAGCATACTTTAAATAACAATGCAAAGATAAAACATTATTTTTACAGATTTCGCCATATTATCAGTTTGTTTTTATTAATATTTTTAAAATTTCTATTAATGTTCTTTAAGGTATAATAAATTCTTACTCTTATGTACCGTATGTATGTTATGCACAAAAATGCAAGTTTGACTTGCTTGAATAGACTTTAGTGACTTTAACCCGAAGAATAGGTCAAATTTTGGTAGAGATGTGTACGCGTTCAAAAATGTATTGTGTATAAACTATGCAAAATATAATTATTATGTATAGCAAATATATCGTATTATCCTCGCGAAGATTTGTACCCTTTATTTAAAATCCATAAATCATGTGAACAGGTTAAATAACGAGAAAATAATTATGTTAATTTAGTTCTAAAGAAATGAAATGACACTCGCGCCCATCTCTAGTCCATCCATCGACATCGGTTGCGTTTATCGAATTCCTATTGGTCAGAATTCAAATTGCAGCCCTGTTATGAATGGAGCGTGAGTTGGACTATTCTATCATGTGCGTCGCCTGAGGCTATTCGTTACATTGACTCCTAATTTCCAATTAAAAGAACGACACTATTTTTAACCGAACTTTATTTAATAAATATGTAGTATACAATTTCAGATTTTCTAAATATTTTATAACGCCTAAAAATGTATGTACCGTGGAATTTTCGTGAATTATCACGTAAATTTCCGATGCATACCCATCTAGGTTTATGAATGACATATCTATGTTCAAGGTTAAAGTCACAAATTGTCCGCTCTCTGATAATAACACATAAAAAATCACTCGCCGACTCTGAACACAGTGAACATCAAATGGTAAGACTGACCACGCCACTGCCGTTTCTGACAAGTTCTAGCCTCAAATGGCGGCCTGACCGAGGGGATGTGCGTATCGTTCCCGCCAACTACAGCTAGACTGCTGATTGTTTTATTTGCTGTGCTTCGGTACACATGGAACACTAGCGACACCACAACTTCTGCCATTTCTTGGACAAATTTTGTCAATTTTCCCGTATGAGTTCGTGCTCCTTGTCTAGTCTCCCTGGTAATTATCATCACTATACTCCGCAGTCAAAATTATAGAGAGTGATTCAGACATAATCTAAAAACACTATTACCATAATGCGTATAAAATATAAAATGATTTTTATACGGTTCAATATTATTTATCTTTGTGCCGCTCGCTACGCACGTCGATAGAATCTATAATCGTCTATAGACTGAGTTACACTGAACGTCGGTCTATATTCTATCTCTGTCTTTTGCTCTTGGTAGGGAATAGAGAAGTGCTTTTTTAGTGGGTGTAAACGGATTTGATTTACCAGTCCTGAGAAACGTCATAGCATAAGCGTAGACGAGGGGTCTAATTCCATGGCTATAATAAATTTATAAATTAAAAAAACACAACTGGGACGTTTTAAAATGCTGTAATAATTAAAATGGATCAAAATGCCGATTATAACAGACCGTAGAAAATATTTGATGTTATGTTTTATTATCTTTTTTCAATATTTTCTATATCTTGTTGCCTTTTACGCAGACACGCCAATGGATTTTCGTTCCCGACACGCTTCATCCCCCTTACTAGTCCAAAAGCTAGCGATGAGTTACTCTCTATAATTTGGACCGCGGAGTATAGCCATATTCAAAAATATTGACAGCATGCGGTGACGGACGGTCAAACACAACAAATGGCATTTTACCGCTACCTCTCCCGGTATGCCCGAGAGTCTCCGGGAATAATGTTCAACCTCCCGAGCTCCCGGGATGTAATAATTTCTCCGGATTTTCAAAAATAAAATTAATTGTCATTAACAAAATAGATAAATCGCTCGTAGGTAGCGACTCTTTCTCCCGCACGCCGTTCCTTTAATACATCAACTGTCATGTCGAGATCTCACATACGTTGTTGCTCTTTATGGACATATTGTGGACATGCATAATGCATTTACTCCATGTTTCTGCAGATTAATCTCTTCGTGCAAGAATAATTTTACATCCTGCAATTTAAATGTCATATTATTTCGTGCTACTCCATTTTTTAACTGGGCCCAGATTAACTCAATGGGATTTAGTTCACAGTGGTAGAGTGGCAAGCAAAGTACTGCAATTCCACGAGCTGCAGCCATTTCATCCATTACATGTATTGGACTTTTTCTTTCTCCGTGATTTTCAGTAATTCTGCTTTAAGCATTGTTTCGTCCAATTCGATCTTTTTCGATTTTAACCAGTCTATAATTTCCAGCTTTCTCCATGTCGATATTGGCAACTTCTCTAATCGTCGACTATGATAGGGTGCATTATCCATTACAATTACAGCACCAGGTTCCATATATGGCAAAACAGATTCAAACCATTTTTCAAATACTTTGCTATCCATATCCTCATCATGATTGTCTCGTGTTCGTCATGATTCAAAAACAAGTAAACGCTGTTCCAAAAATCCTGCTGTACTTCCAATATGCGTCATTATTATTAGGCGCCCGCCGCCCTTTTCCAGAAGGTTACCTACTTTCCAAAAAATCTTCTGAAAATGCCTGCCGTTTGCATTGGATGTTACCATCTTGCCACACTTTTGTCACTGTATGACCTTCATTTATCCATGTTTCGTCCGTTTAATATATTCTCTCTTTTACTATCATACTTTTCGATTTCGTTTTATAAAACAGAAATACACCCATAGTTCGCAAAAGCACCCTTCTAGATATTCTAGGCAATTTTTTTTTCTGCATGAGAGTAAATTGAAAAATAAGTATAATTATGTATTTTCTTAATTAACAATTAAATTGTGCGAAATCTACCTAACCGATTTCGATGAAAAAATTTCTGCAATACTACCATATCATGAAGTACCTACTCAGAACCATACTTTTTATATGGCTACTCTGAAGTCAAGGTCCGAAATAAATTCATGAAAAAAACTTCTTTTTTTCGGTCTACATATACTATATTGCAGCAACAATAATGCACATAAAAATTTCGGACCACTTTTATTTTGAAGAAAATCTCAATACGAAACTTTTTTCCTTTAACTATTTTCTCTATAATGTCAATATATATTCTCCGAGTTATACATTAAAGGGAGAAAAATGCGTCTTTTTTAATTTTTTTTTACATTTTCTGGTGCTAACAATTATGCACAACTTTTTTAGCGGACGCATAGGTATCGCAATTATCATTTTACATAATATTTAGAACTATTTCCAACAAAAATTAGCGTTACTACATGAAACATTCATAACCTTCTTTTAAAACAGATATCGACTGTATAAAAATTTAATAAAGCTTATTTTTGTCTTTAAAAATAAATATTTTCATATTTTTAACACTTAATTGTTATGTTACTACCAAAAAGAGTCAATTTCCTAATAGAAATAATAAGAAATAGAGTTCCTTTTCAAATCAATGTAAGGCGATTTGCATTCTAGGTCACGTGACTTAGGGTGGGTTTTGTATCAGGCTATTTGGCTTTGGCTTTGTCGGCGTTGTCCTAATGCTGCACTGTGATTGGCTATCAATCACGTGGTACCAAACACTAGCAGCTAAAATCTCAGACTAATAAATAAAGGCTAAAATAAGTACGCAAAAAGTTGACTTTTGACTCTTGCCCATTTTTTGAACACTGTCAAGTACATATATTTTTAAATGGGATGTTATTTTCTGGTAGTGACGTCATCGATATTTTTTAAATGAGATGTTTTGATTGTTTTGCACGTTTCGATTGATTTTTTTATTTTCTTTCCAATCAAATAAAATTTGTGTCTTTGCATAACGAAATTTTTGAGAAAAAATGAGAAAACTTTCAACATTTGACTTTAGTTTAGGATGTTCCCTTTCTAAATCATAGGTATCAAACGACAGAATGCGCTGGAAAAACAATTTTGCAAAATAAAATTAAATTGCATTCATTATAACAATTCAGTTGCCATTACCAAATTTTAACGTGATATAGCCGCCTACTAGATAAATTAGTTCGATAAAATTTCTACCCTATGCCAATCATGATTGGCATAGGTAGGGTAGATTGGTAGGGGTAGGCATGATTTTAAATAAATTTTTTGTTCACAAATCGTTTATTTTAGGAAAAAATTACAAGAGACCTTTTTCGTTTAGAATAAATCAGGCTATCCGAAATGAGTTTTTAAATGGTAGTAGTAAGTTGCATATGAAACAAGTTCTAGTGCTGGCTTTTTCTACCTCTTACAACCATAGGAGAAAATCAACAATTTACGAAGTGTCTTCTCGATAGCAGACAATGTCTACTTAATTTCACGTCACTTTTTGGTATTTCCGAAAAAAATAAAAAACTACTTTTTTGGCACGTACCCTCTTTAAGCTGTAGTATCTTCACAGGGAATGTTCGAATTAGATTTTTTTTATATGAAGGGCCCACCTTATTTTTCCATAGGGAATCATCCCCCTTAATTTTTTCCCTTATTTATTTAGATTACATTATTTTTGTTTTATTTGTTAAATAATAAAATTAACTGGTTACATTTTGGGTCATTTATCTTTTAATATTAAACGTCCATTCTGATCATGCACCTTATTTTACGATCAAATATGTATGTGCCCTTCAAATAACTCACCTATTTGCCCCTTACAAAAATATCTGTTCTTTAGTCCTATATATCTACTTAGTCTCTCATTGCATTCTGTAAAATGGCAGGCTTTTTTTGTAATATAATCTTAATAATTATCGATTCCCAGATATTTGTTCTTACGAAACATAGGTACATAAAATATTATCTGTATTATGTTTTTTTTTTGTTAGTTTAGTTTTATGCTTTGTCATTGGCGACTTTTTTTAATGTACCTACCTGTCTTTTACTTTGTAATTATTTAATTGCAGTATTTGTCAGTATTATATTGGACTGCCATGCACATAAATAAATGAATAAAAATAAATTAGAAAAATATTTTCATATTACAATTTTAATGTTCCAGATTATAAGCTTAAAATTAACAAAGTATGGAAATCACTCCGTCAACAATTACTTAGTCAAGATGAACGATATATTGCCCATTTAGTCATAGTGTGGTATCACTGAAGTTGGGCTACAACCAAAATGTTCGTTTCATCCCTTTTCAAAATGATGAAAATAAAGCAAAATTAATGACACATTTTTATTTTAAATAATTCAGGTTACAAGATCTTTATTAAGAAACTTAAAACTAATTTAACTAACTAATTTACTAATAGAAACCTTACACATAAACTTATATTAGAGTACTTATCCTGCAAAAAACTTAAAATAAAAAGACTGTTACATTTATTTGAACACATTTTTTTTATTATTACAACTGATACATTCTTCCCCTTAAATTTTAAAGAATGTGAAAAACAAAATACAAATACTGGAAGGTATCAGATATTTTAGTCATAAGATGTAAAAACATACAATTATGTTTCCTATTTAACCAGCAGGATAACTTTAGATGAAAAATTAGAAACTACAATGAATTTTAATAACACATAAATATGATAAGATTATGCTCTCTCCCCACGAATCCTACGGGCCAACTGAATGTCTTTCGGCATAATAGTGACTCTTTTTGCGTGAATAGCGCATAAGTTTGTATCTTCAAACAATCCTACAAGGTATGCTTCGCTAGCTTCCTGAAAAACAAATTAAATGTGCTTTAAAAATCAGATAAATTGACGTTATAAATTTTAAATAACAAATATATTCTAAACATGAAGATATCTTTAAGCATGGTATCATCATATATTTAAAACAAATTTTATAGAACTTTCTTTTACTTAAATCGGATCATTTACAAATATATAAAGGTTCAGTGACCAAACAGTCAAATTTCACCGACAAATTCTATGATAAAAATTAAGGATAGTAAAAATATTTTCTCAAAAAATGTTTTATTTTAAAAAGTACAGAGCGTTGAAGTTGAAAAAATTGAAACTTCAAATATAACTCTGAAATTCATAAAGTTTTTTAATTACTAATTTCACGTGGTGAATACTAATACTAGCGTACACTACTATCAGCTTAAAAAAAGCTTGCAACACCACTGTGAAAGATGGTGTTGAAAGATACTCAAGTTACGTAAACAAAAACATTCCCATCCTTAGATACTAATGCCACATAAGTAATATGTGCTAATGCCTACTTTTAATGTGTTTACTTCTCAAGCCCAAGGACCCCTAGGTCATAAATTAAAATGCTTATAAACATACGGAGGTATATTGTAGCACTAAGCTTAAGAGATATTTAGTTTCTAATCTGATTTGATACCGAATAGATGTGCTTTCTGAATAAGTGAATAAACAATATCTTTTAATTATTAAATTGTTTTAGTTCTACCCATAATCCCAACAGATGGAAACAATAAATAAATGACTTAAATAATTTTTAACTGGTTAATGATGGTTAACTTGTTGGATGTCACTCTAAAATGTGTAGTTCCAGAGAAAAATGGATAACAATTTTCTACTGCAGTTATCAGTCAATTACAGAGTATTTTGGTGCAATATAGTCTAAATAAACATTTTTTTGTTAAACTTGCAGTTATTAAATACTCTTTACGATTTATTATATGCACAATGCACAAAATAATGTTTAATCAATCAATGTATCAAAATACTCGGATGTCTGTAACTGACAAATGAAGTAGAAAATTTAAATCTATTTTTCTCTGAAATTCATTCATTCATTTTACCAACATCCAATAGTTATATCTTTTACTAGTGTTGTAAAATTATCAAATTTTATTTTTTGAGAATTTTCATTGAGCACAAACAAGAATGATTGGGTATAAATAAAAAGAACCTTGAAATTTCCCAAAAAGAACATTTAATGGGCGTACACACGCTCAGGCATGCCCTCGCACCTACCTGAAGAGGCAAGTCTGCGAGCAAAAACCATTCTGCATTTGCATACCTAGACACATTCAAGTGTAAAGTGAGGTACATTACTTCATTTTTAAGATTATTATTAATCACACTTATATTAAAATTCCATCGTAATACAGTAGTTGTGGCTGATAAATCTGGCCTGTTCCAGCTCTCGATTTCATTGAATTTTCTGATTTTCTTATTCTTTCCGGAAACAACTCCTTAACAAATTTATTTTTTTTACGTCTTCAATTACAGCATCTGGGTTCTTTTTAAAATTTTTTCAATAAAACTATAAATGTCTTCTTTTGGTTTTATCCATATACTCTCTGGATTTTACTTTCCACAGGCGTGTGATCTCTTTGTACAATTCTATAAATTCTCTTAAAATTGTTTTTCTCTTGCAGTCATATTTTTTAAATTATCATTTTATTTAATAAAAACGACAGTACTGTCTCCAGTAGCATCACAATAACTAATAGAAAATGAAGGCTTGGCACGAGAAGTGTACATATGTTAAAACCTTCCTGCAAGCCTTCTTGAAAAACTATGAATCGTTAGATTGCTTGACATCGTGCCACAGGCTAGGAATAGGCCATCAGTTAAACACACATATCTAGACTTACTTGTGAGCCACAGTCTTCAGGTAGGCGCGAAGGCCTGCCTGACTGTGTCTATGCATATTTACATTCAATGGTACAAAAAACAGATCACTTTATATCACATGCTTTAAAAAAGTTGTTAATGTTTCAAAAATCTATTTGGCTTCATTCTGTTGAATAGACTTCTCAAACTGTGAATATTAAAATAGATCAAAAAAATTATATTAAAAAACTAGAATTTGAGAAATCTAAAATTTGCGATTACGCTTGGGAAAAATGTCATATATTCAATGGGGTCGGGCTAAAAAGGAAAATAATACCGTTAAGAAAATTAAAAGTGACCATCATTATTTGGATGAATGATGAAAGATTTTAAATTATTCTATGAATTTGGATTCTAGCTGACTATAAATTCTAAAAGATAAAGTAATAATAGAATATAATCATATAATATCTCTATCTATGGAGACAAACAAAAACAAAGAAGTTTAAACTGTCCAAAAAAGACAGAAATGAAGTCAGAATAAGTTCAGAAGATGAAAACAGATAGATTTTTGGAACATTATAACTTTTTAAAAAGTGATGTTTTTTGTATTTGTCTGGTTTTCTCAATGTGAGATTTTTGGTCAGGCAAAAATATTTACATAAAAATAACCCTTTCCAATTGGCGCCAAGTGTTTATTTCACTAATTTTAAATTTTTTCACATCTAACTAAATAACCAAGTAAAGAAAAAAACCAAAACTATGCCACAAATAAATAATAATACAATGGTTTTTCATGCACGAACGTACGTGAATATTTTCCAAGGGCATATGGAGAACGTTCTCGCCTTTATATTCACTTTTTATAGTGAAAAATCATTGAAACTTTGATGTTATTGTTTCTGCTTTTCAGTGGTATATATTTTTTTTTAATTAAAGATTGAAATAAAGAAGTTTGTGCATCACTGGTTTGTATTTAGAAATTGTACTTGATAATGGAGATTCACGTTAACATTTTCCATTTCAAATTAAATTTGATGAAAAACCTTTTCTGACAAATTGTTCTCTAATCTCGTTTAGAGGAAACCAGGTTCATCTAATCAGATGAAAAGATGTCTAAACAATTTATTGTTATGCTTTTTTTGATTTTCTGTTTTCATACATTTAAGATTTTCTCTATAAAAATCTACTTGTACAAATTAACACATTTCTACATAAAAAAAAACAAAAAAATGCCGCAATGTGGCCACTAGTTTATTTTTGTAAATTAGGTAACCAAAATCTTGGTTTAAGATTTTATATCAACGTTACGACATCAAATTATGATGACGTATTAATCTTGCCTCAAATTGCCAAATACATTTTGCATTAATGCACATAAAAATGGCCCACAATTAAAAAGTTTATTAGCAAGGGAAAATAATTTTTTTTCTAAAAATTTGAAACAATGTGCCAGCTACTAAAGCAAACGTTTAAACAGTTTATTTTTTTCTTTGTTATTATCTCAATCACTAACTGAGGTGTACAGTTAAAGAGCAGTAGTTTATGGAAAATTATTAAAAACTTAAGATAACGGTAATAATAATAATAATAATAGTAAAAGTAATTATATGAGTAAGATAACTTAGAAATTTTCAACCCCCTGTCTACCTCCCCGACATTGAAACTTATAGTGTTGAATAATATTTTTATTAGTGAAGCAATAACATACTCAAACTATAAAGCCGGCTACTCATTACACGGTACTTGCTGAGTGACTTGACTTGGAATAATTTGACAGGTACTTGTTCAAGTTAAAGTAAACTGTGCACATTATGTGCCCAATTTATTTGACTCTCAATTCTTCGAGAAGTATAAGTTGAAAGGTGAGTAGTCTTAAAAAATGGACGAAAGTGAAATGACAACTTTAGCAGCACCACTTTTTGTGCTGCTCCTTAATTTGTTCTTGCAGTTACGAAATGTGGCCATAAGGGAATCTTTTTTCTTTTTTAACACATCGACACTAACCTCTGGTAAAAAATCACTTTGTATTCGTTTCTAAGCATCATGCACTTTGCTTCTATAATGTGCTGGGTCCCAAATAATATGTTTCCGCTGATATAAATCCAAAAAGTTAATTATCGACTCATCATCATTTACAATAATAAGAAACCTTGTTAGGACAATCTTGCTCCTTCCTAGCAATAGAACATATTTTGAGCCGTGGTTATATATTGCAGTATGTATTATCACAATATTATATCGTCACCTTTTATGTTTTATTTCAATTGCAAGCATCATGAAATTGATACTATGGGCCAGCTTAGTCTTTGCCATGCACTATCTCCCCCCCCCCACCTTTTTTTGCTATCTATTTTATAGCTTAAGGGGGGCGTTTTTATGCGCAATTTTCAATGAATTTTTTGTCCAATTGTTTAAAAAATCTAAGCAAGTTAGAAACGATATCTCTTCACTGTAGTACTCATACAAGTGTTCTTCAGGGTGTGAGATAACTGACAACACATTTTAAGTAAAAAAAAAAAAACATATTTTTTTATCTTACGTTTCCTGAACTTTCCACGACTGTTGAACATACAGATAAAAGCGTACAGTATTATAAACATACCCACACCCAGCAGAATGCTTTTAGGATACTATTTATACATGAATTAATAAGAATTATTGAGTAGTTTTATAAATCAATTGGACAAAACAGGAAAGGTACGTGTTCTGATATTTTATATTATCCGTCATCTTTTCATGCCGAGCAATTGAAGAAATCCTTCGTATTTCAACATTTCTATAGTTTGGATACTATCGAAAAGAGGGCGATAGTCACAGTTGTCGTTCTAAGGTATTTTTTGCCGAACCAGAGCCGGACTAACTTCGATATGTTTGAGTTGTATTTGCGCTGATTTTAGATAATATAAAAGAATGTGATGGCAGTGCTTGTTTAAATGGGAATATTAAGCTTTGCATGTAAAATAATCGTAATAATAAAACTGTTATTCCGAGTTCTTACGAATACTGTTAAATACTAATAAGTAAGTTAAAAAATTTTAATTCTGACAATTAATAATTAGTCTAATAGTAAAAGAGCTATAAACACAAATAAATTATAGTACTTAATACACATATTTTGATAATAGTCCAGATAATATAATCGATAATATAATTACTAGAGAAGAAAGAATTAGGCAAATGCCATTCGGTATCAGTCAGTCTAAACTAAAATAGAGCGTGATAAGATAATTAAAATTTCCTACACAGTGGCAGTTTTTTTTAGAAGCGGGGGAGTCAGTGTCTCCCTAAGATTTCTTTAAAATATTTTTCACAAATTGATTTTTGTATGTTTTACTAGTTATTAGATCCAGTATAATTTTAGAAACCATAATTCTGAATACAGAATTTTGTATGTAATATTTACTGTTGCTTGTCGAAGAGTGACTTCGAGTTATTATTACATTTTTCTTGAGAAGCAAGCCAAATGAGTTCCCCTAAAAATATTTTTTACAATTTAATTTTTCTGATTGTGTTTTATTAGTTTTTAAATGAAATGTTTATTAATTAGCCTCTGTTTAAAAAGTGATTGATTTATGTAGATACTTTACAATTTACAACACATTTTAAAGCAAATGATTCGTTCTCGCATCGTCACGATGAAATAGGTACGGTCACATATTACTAACAATACATATGTGGTACGGTGGAATACGGAAAGTGCAGGTGTACTGTACAACTCGCCGGCATGCCTCTGATAAAGTGTTTTTAGATGTGTTTAAACAAAGGGCATGTTTTTATGACAGAATAGTTACCTACTTATTATTAATGTAGGTCAAGGAGGAACTGGAGGCAAATACGCTGTGAACAAATGAAATGATGACTTACTAATTAAAAATATTTTGTAAATTTGATTATACCAGTTAGATTTTTTTTACAGTTATTTTTGGTTTTACTATAACTGCTTAATTATATGCCTAATTAATAACGATTGTATAGCATCAGTATTTCGTACTTTTTTGGCGGCAGATTAACAAGCGTGCGTTGTATACTAATTTGCTTAACATTATAATTAACATTTTTGATAAAATATTAAATCAAATGTAGAGTTTTCTTATATACAGGGTGTCTCAAAATTAGTGTCCAATAATTTACCACTTGATTATATTGCGAAAAATAAGAATATTTTTTCAAATAAACATGGGTCGAGAGATGTTTCCTAAGGGAGCTACACCCCCTAAATAGGGCCTCAAAAAAAATTTTTTTTTTAATATTTTCGAAACGGGTTGAAGGAAAATTATGAATGTTGATACCATGAACGCTCTTAAAAGTCGAAATAGATTATCATAAAATTTTTCAAAAATTTTAATCATCTCAATTGGGGGGGGGGTCGTCGGCTAAAGTTTGCCCCTATTGCTTTTGTTTGCCGAAATTTTCAAATTCTGATCAAAACAACATCACCATTTTTCATAGAAAACTCAGATCAATCAAATTTTATAGCAACAAATGCAACATGCAAAAATTCGATTCTCCCCCTCCCCTTGCTCGGGACGGCCCATAACAAAGTTTTCTAAGCACTTTTCACGTTGTTTATTACAATGTATATTCATATGATGACATATGAAAATTCATAATGGTACATGTGCCCATTTTAGCCATTCAAGACAAATTTTTTGAATTTTATTAAGGTAACGTAATGAATTGCTTAAATTCGTTTTTCTCGGAAATGGAGCATTTTATCCAAAGAACTAAAGAGTACCTCTTTTGTAAAGGAAATGAATATCTATCATATGTTGGCATGAAAACATGAACTTGAAAATTTCGACAAGTAAAAAAATAGAGGCAAATTTTAGCCGACGATTAAAATTTTATGACGATCTTTTAATGAGCGTCAATTATGTCAAAATTTATAATTTTCCTTGAACCCGTTTCGAAAATATTAAAAAAAATGAATTTTTTGAGGCCCCCATTTAGGGAGCGTAGATCCCTTAGGAAGCATCTCTCGACCCATGTTTATTTGAAAACATATTCTTATTTTTGGCTATATAATCAAGTGATAAATTATTGGACACTAATTATGAGACACTCTGTATATAAGGAAGCTCTACATTTGATTTAATATTTTATCAAAAATGTAAATTAAAATGTTAAGCAATACAACGCATGCTCGTTAATCTTCCGCCACGTTTTTTTGAATACCACGAAAATAAAAAGCTTTATTAGGCCGACATGCAGGTTTGCTAAAATAAACAATGTTTAGAAAAAAATACACACGCTTACGATGGAAGTATGGCTCTCGTAATAGTATAAGTAAAATTTTCATATTTTTTATTTCAAAGTGTATAATGTTTAGTTTTCTTATTACTGAATGTTAAGTTTCAATAAAATATATGTTTGCTTATATTTATTTTCTTACAAATCTACTTACAGAGCCACTAAACATGCGTGCAATGTAGGAATAATATATCATTCTCCGTCCCTTGCGCGTTTGCAAGCCTGAACCCATCTCGCTTGCACTCACAGACTGCTACGATGTTTACGACGGAGACGGAACCCTTTTATTGGCTGTAATTAAGAAACGCCGACGAAAAACCGACTTTTTTGTCTGTCATTTCACTTTTGTGGTCAAATTGTATTCCCAAAGCCGAATTTCATAGTCTGCAGGTGGTACAAATCAAGGAGTTTTTGAAAAAAAAAAAAAGTTTGAGTAGCCGCCTCCGGCCAAACGTAGCGATATTTGTTCACTTTAAACCTATTTCAACATTAATGTGCTTATCTTTTGGTACAAATGATGGGAAAAAATCACGCCAGCTCTTAGGCTATAAGTATTTAGTCCAAGCATTATAGAGAAATGCTTACAGAAATTATTACCTGGACAAAAAAATATGACCGTATAGAAAATTAAATTTTAAATCGAGTTTCTTGTTCTTTAAACTCGATCCAAAATGGCGAACATGGTTAAAAAAATCGCAAAGTTGCAAAAAAATGTTTTTTCTAAAATAACTAAAAAAATATAGCACCGATCGAAAAATTTTAAAACAGAAAGTTGTAGGTTTTAAAAAGATCTATCGACTGATTTTTTGTAAGTAAACATATCCTACTATTTTTTTTTTTTAAAAATATAAATATTCAATATTAACCTCCATCAAGTGCATCGCTGTAAAAAATGTTAATTGCGTCTTCAAAATTTTTTTTAAATAAAAAAATTATCTCGGCTCCAGAAAGTCGTAGAAAAACATTTTTTTTTTAAATTGGCGAAAAAATGTCAGCAGTTTCCTTCTTTAAAAGTCATTTTCATAAAATAAAAATTGAAATAGTTATTTGAAAAAAACACCCAAAAAAGTGCAACTTTTTCAGTCATATTTTGATCCTCTCATCTAAAATTTTTCGATCGGTGCTATATTTTTTTACTTATTTTAGAAAAACCGTTTTTTGCAACTTTGCGATTTTTTTTAACCATGTTCGCCATTTTGGATCGAGTTTAAAGAACAAGAAACTGGATTTAAAATTTAATTTTCTATACGGTCATATTTTTTTGTCCAGGTAATAATTTCTGCTAATTTAACATTAATCCGTGACAGAATGCTTGGACTAATTTGCAACAAAAAAAAACTGGTCTGCCGGCCGGTAAACACGAACACGTGCTCTTTGTATTGGTAAAATTTTGAAATAAATATGGAATGAGTAATGAACTACAATTAATAAATTATGAAAATATTTACCAGAGGATCTGATAAACTATTTTGTTTTTTTATTTCTATTTTTCTCCTATTTTATGTTTCTCAATAGGTTCAGGGTGTTTAATACTACATTAATTATAATTCATAACATATTTTATCTATATATTTTTAAGAAAAATAATGAAATTTTTCTGTACATTTTAATTGTCTGGAATACAGTTGCATTGTTATTTAAAATCATTAAAACTGTCTTTACCACAATGTTTCCATACTTCCAACATAATGATAATAATCACAAATATTTCACAAATATGTCTGTTAAATGAAATTAAAATATATAGAACATTAAGGGTATAAAATGAGCATCATTTTGCATTCGACATGCCCAGTAATAAAGAATCTGGGGAATTTGAAGTTTTTGTCAAAAAAGTTGTTTGGTATATCTAGTGTTTACGAAGATAGTTGAAACCGTATAAAAACTAAAAGTCGGCATCTCTTTCCGGGCACAATAAAGACTTTTAGTTTTTATACGGTTTCAACTATCTTCGTAAACACTATAATAAATGTTTAAATTTTTGATAGTATCAAGTATAGTATTCCTCTGTTTCCACATCCAATATTTTATTAAAACACTGTAGGTCATTATATTATTTTTCTGTGCAAATATTAAAATTATCTGACAATTCTTGTTCATTGCACATATTTTCCCTAATGCGGCTCTGGACGATAATAGGCTTACCAATGTCCTGAGAATATATAGTTACCGATTAAAGAAATCTTTACGTCGATTGCTATGTGGTATTATAAAGTTGTTCTAGTTTGGCATTACGCTAGTAGAGACCGCCACTTCCTGGATGGATTTTCTACTATCTATCAGGTGCTATCGCTGTCTTACCAAAAGTGCGTTTTCTTGTCTATAAAACGGCGCCCTTAAGATAATATATTTAATGCTATCTTTGAATAAATATATCACACAGCAAAAAAGTAATTAGAAAATCATATATTTGACAAGAAATGTATGACATGCATAATAATATTTAAAATATGTGTACAACATACGTCTTTCCTACTATCCTAATTCAAAACCGGGGCTAAATAAGATAAAAATATTTAGTTCATATGTGATTGACCGATTAATTAGTTCAAAATTTCCATCATATGATGTATCAAAAAGAAGAAAACGAAGTAACATGTCGGATGAAGTGCAACCAACAGAAAAATTGCAAGTTTATCTAACCTAATGTTTAAAAATACCACAAAGTACCTAACATCCTTTAAACTTCATTTAATTTACTGGGATTAATTTGTAGACCGATTAGTTAACAGTGTATTTAATCTATACTGAAAGTACCGGCCCTAAGGGGTAGAAATGATAAATTAATTTCAAGTCAAATTCTCAATACATAAATTCAACTTTTGAAATTAAATGAATACTTCAACTTTCACACTGAAATTTACTCCCTACTAAGTTAAATTGGATGTTCTAACTCTAGCAATTTCAAGTCATACTGGTACATAATTTAAAGAAAAGTATATGATAATTAAGAGGCACTTTTATATTTACAGTACGATGATTTTTTGGGTTGTCCAAACCGAAAATCTGTCAAAAATTAAAGTAACTACTCACATCAGTTTTTCTTTTAACATAATAAAATATACATAAGAAATAACCCTCGTACCTTGTAGATTTTAATAAAATTTAGATGTTCATAATAAAACATTTCGTTCATATATTGATATAGTACAAAAAAATATATAAAAATATCCACATTTATGTCTAGTACGTTTAAACCTGTGATCTGTACACACAAATTTATTGCAGTAATATAACTGACTTATAAAATCATTAAATTTTACAAAAAAAAAAGAGGCACAATTATATTTAATTAGAGAAAATAAAAACTGGTACAATTATTCTAATAGTCAAAAAAGTTAAAATTGAAAACACAAACCTGTAAGGCGCCAATAGCTGCAGACTGAAAACGGAGATCGGTTTTAAAATCCTGGGCAATTTCTCTTACCAATCGTTGGAAAGGTAATTTTCTAATTAGCAATTCAGTGGATTTCTGGTATCTTCTGATTTCTCTTAGAGCTACTGTACCAGGGCGATAGCGATGTGGTTTTTTTACACCTCCCGTTGAGGGAGCCGATTTTCTTGCCGCTTTTGTTGCCAATTGCTTACGAGGAGCTTTTCCTCCTGTTGACTTACGAGCGGTTTGTTTTGTACGAGCCATTTTGTGTCACCTATTACTGAAGAAAAAAAATATGATACAACATGCAATTTCATAAATATTTAAACATATGAGTCACAAAGACAACATGGCGGAGAAGCAAAGTATCTAAATTGTAATTGGGTTTTTTAATTTTAAAGTATATTATTTATTATATTAACTATTCTCTTCTTCCTTCCCTCGAGTAATTCTGGTTAGATATTTAATTCTTAAAAACAATAATTATTAGCTAACTACTTACTTTTCACAATTTACAAGAAAACAACACTTCTAAATATAACACGACGCTAGATGCAAAATGAAATGGGTGTGAAATGCCAACAAAGACAGTGTGGTGGCGCAAGACTCGTAAGACGCTTGTGTCGAGATTACTATTGGTGGATGAAAACTCATCCGGAATGCTATTGGTAGAAATAAAATAACACGTAATTGGTCGAAATGAGAAATATAACGATTTAGCCCTTCTAAAAGGCCTAAACATTTTCAAATATTGAGCCCTAAACATATTATAAAAATATATATTTTTTATTTTTTAGTAAAATCTTAACATAAATAACGAACACACTTTATTTATTATATTATTTAACAGATATATATACTTATTTTATTAGAAATAGCATTATATATTTTCCATTAATTTTATTTAAATGGAGCTAAGAACCATCTAAGGTTATACGGAACCAACATGAATATGCGATTTGATATCTACAGTAGTTTATAATTTTATACTTTATGAAGTTATGGCTTATTCGAAAAGTTCATAGCAAACATTTAAAAATAAAAAATGTATTTAATAGGAATGTGAATAATAGATATTCACAAAACAATTAGTAAATTAACTTTGTTAAAAAAAATAGTGAAATGGAAATATATTCTACAAATTAGGTAAATAATAAATTAATAAAAATGTCACATTAAAAACATAATGGTAATAATTTGGTAATATGTTTATATCATTTATAATCAGCTTGATATAATTTAATTTTAAAATATTGCTGATATGGAGGTAATTCCTAATGGCCTCCTGCATAAGTAAACAGCCATAGACAAAGGAACAATATAGAGAGAACAGTAACTCTTAATACTCTTAATTTATATGTGTCCGTGGCGTTTCGCTAATCCGTTTTTTCGGCGCAAACAGTGGGAGCGCTGTATTAATTGTCCTATTATCAGTTTAAGTGCGCCATTATTCCATGGCTAGAAATTGGCTTCAATGATTTGGGATCGAGGGGGATTATTCCTCTGGCCTGGACAGCCTTCGAAGGTGGGCCCCATTCGTCGTCTACCCCGACCGCAAATGCGACCGGTGTAGGCGCTTTGAGGGACCTCCTTTTGTCCTGGCTGGGCCCCGCCGGCTAGGGCCCTTTCTTCTGGCGCTTTTCTAGCTTTGCCGGCTCGTCTGTGTAAACCCTGGCGCGCCATTATTCCATGGCTAGAAATTAGCCTCAATGATTTGGGATCGAGGGGGATTATCCCTCTTTATCCTGCCTCATCTCGTGTAGGCCTGGACAGCCTTCGTAGGTGGGCCCCATCCGTCGTCTACCCCGACCGCAAATGCGGCCGGTGTAGGCGCTTTGTGGGACCTCCTTTTGTCCTGNCCCCTTGCTCGGGACAGCCCATAACAAAGTTTTCTAAGCACTTTTCACGTTGTTTATTACAATGTATATTCATATGATGACATATGAAAATTCATAATGGTACATGTGCCCATTTTAGCCATTCAAGACAAATTTTTTGAATTTTATTAAGGTAACGTAATGAATTGCTTAAATTCGTTTTTCTCGGAAATAGAGCATTTTATCCAAAGAACTAAAGAGTACCTCTTTTGTAAAGGAAATGAATATCTATCATATGTTGGCATGAAAACATGAACTTGAAAATTTCGACAAGTAATAAAATAGAGGCAAATTTTAGCCGACGATTAAAATTATATGACGATCTTATAATAAGCGTCAATTATGTCAAAATTTATAATTTTCCTTGAACCCGTTTCGAAAATATTTAAAAAAATGAAATTTTTGAGGCCCCTATTTAGGGAGCGTAGATCCCTTAGGAAGCATCTCTCGACCCATGTTTATTTGAAAACATATTCTTATTTTTGGCTATATAATCAAGTGATAAATTATTGGACACTAATTATGAGACACTCTGTATATAAGGAAGCTCTACATTTGATTTAATATTTTATCAAAAATGTAAATTAAAATGTTAAGCAATACAACGCATGCTCGTTAATCTTCCGCCACGTTTTTTTGAATACCACGAAAATAAAAAGCTTTATTAGGCCGACATGCAGGTTTGCTAAAATAAACAATGTTTAGAAAAAAATACACACGCTTACGCTGGAAGTATGGCTCTCGTAATAGTATAAGTAAAATTTTCATATTTTTTATTTCAAAGTGTATAATGTTTAGTTTTCTTATTACTGAATGTTAAGTTTCAATAAAATATATGTTTGCTTATATTTATTTTCTTACAAATCTAT
>NW_019421672.1:25342-46563 GCF_000390285.2 Anoplophora glabripennis
CCTAAGGGCCACCTTAGCAAAGCGCATCCCAGGCTGCATAGCCGCACTACCCTACCCAACCATACCACACATAAACATGACACTACCCCCGGGGTTTACACAGACGAGCCGGCGAAGCAAGAAGAGCGCCAGAAGAAAGGGCCCTAGCCGGCGGGGCCCAGCCAGGACAAAAGGAGGTCCCACAAAGCGCCTACACCGGCCGCATTTGCGGTCGGGGTAGACGACGGATGGGGCCCACCTACGAAGGCTGTCCAGGCCTACACGAGATGAGGCAGGATAAAGAGCGATAATCCCCCTCGATCCCAAATCATTGAGGCCAATTTCTAGCCATGGAATAATGGCGCGAGTTCACAGTATACTAATCAAATACTGTGCTATGGTGATAGAGATAGATAACCCCATTGTAACCCCTGATTTGTTTGTAGATGAAGTAAATTCTTCATAATTAATCTGATCAAAAAAAATGTATTTGAATTTATTTCTATTTTTTTTAACCTTATACATTAGTGTGGCTGATAAATATAGCCCTGATTTAACAGACAATGAATTTGCAGAATTTGAAGATTTTGAAGTGGAGGATGACATACCTCTTAATGATATATCAGAAAAATCAAGAGATGAAAGTAAAGAAGCTACTCTAGTAATAGATGATCAAGACATAATAATCGATGATGATGATTCAGAATTTGAACATTTTCAAGATAATGAAGAATTTGAAGGTTTTGAAATTAAAGATGAAAAACCTATAGCGGAACCAAAAATAACTATAGCTAAAATACCTATTAACTTTAGGCAAAACTGGGATAGTTATTATTTAGAAATATTAATGATATTGGGTCTTGTAGTATATTTTATAAATTTTGCTACTGGTAAAAGTAAAAATACAAAAATTGCTAATACATGGTTTCAAACACATAGGCAATTGTTAGAAGAAAATTTTTCTTTGGTTGGAGATGACAATTCATTAGATAATAATGAAAATGTACATTTAATTAAAGAGAGTGAAAATATTTTTACTCTTTGGTGTAGTGGAAGAACTTGCTGTGAGGGTATGCTTGTAGAGCTGAAATTGTTAAAGGTAAAATAACTAATTTGTTTTAAATTTTGTTACCTACTTATCTGTATAACAAAATGTTTATGTGAATAATTTATATGATTTTCCTACAGCGTAGGGGGTTATGTGCATGGAAAGTGCCAGATAGTACAACGGCGTGATGTTATTTTCATAGCGCAACGCTCCAGCGCCGTTGTACTATCGGCACTTTCTGTGCACATAACCCCCTACGCTATAGGTCCCATAACGACTCGCATTTGTGATAGAAAATAGTATGTGCAACTCATTCGGAAAAGTTGCCATAGCGCAACTTGGGCGCTTTCCGTCAACTGCGCCCGTGTGGTGCTATTGGCAACTTTTCCTCACTCATTACACAATGTACTATTGTTAATATATTGTTTCTAGTCATTATTTATTTATTTATTCACCTAAATTCTAACTATATTGGTGGCATTTTTTCTAGAGACAAGACTTGGTAGCAATTATATCTGGAATGATGCGACCAGTTTTGGACCAAATTCATATAACTGTGAGGATGAATAAAGAAGATATGGACAGTTTCGTGTTTTGTATAGCATCAAAGAAGACGGCTCAACATCTTTCTAAAGAAATGGCAGACTTAAGTGTATTTTGTCCAGAACGTAAATCTGGAGATAAATTCAACATAAATGCAGGATTTAATGTAATGAGTGAAATTGCTGAAGCTGCTTCTGCTATGTTAGACTCCAAAGTAATAGCCGTTCTGAACAAATTTCAAGAATATGTTGATTACATTCACTTTTCTGATCAATTTTCTGGGCTCAAACAAACAGAAGACAGTGGAACTCTAAAACTTCCAGAGACTGAAAAGGTACATTGATTTAATGTAAATATTACACAATGGAACTCCATATAACTGGCTTCGAATTTGGTCGTAGCAAATCCAAACCCTCCCTAGATAATTAGAAGTCTAGTCCACATATTTTATTAACAACAGAATATATACTTTTTATTTATTATACATTTCTTAACAACACAAAAAAAAAAAGAGAAATAGAGAATGAAAACGGAATTTTACTCATATTCGTTGTTTTTACTGGTAAGGAGATTATCCAGATCAAATAGTCTAATTTTCATATTTCTGTGTCGTTCAGTTTTTAGAAACATATCAATTTACTATCTCTGAGCACTTTTTAAGAGCACTTTAATTTTGGTGTTGTTTTTTAAATGGAAACAACCTTATTAAAAATTATTCTCCAATTTAATTTGTGTCGTATGGCACATGATATTTAGATTTATTTTCAGTTATGAGAGCCTACTTATTTTTTTCATTGACAAATTTACTTTAAAGTCTACCAAATAAACATAAATAAACAAATAAAATGTTTATTAATTTACTGTCTTTATATGGTGTGACTTCTTCCTGTGCTATAAATTATGTAAATCAAATCAAAAGTGTGAAGTATCTTAAACCAACAGAGAAGAACTGAGAAGGAGAATAACTGAGGCGTGTAGGGACATTACTCCTCTAACATTAAAAACAATTTTAAAAGTGTTGGAAAATGATGTAATAATTGTGGAGGTTTGATAGAAATTTAAAAAATTTTGGATTGTCGGCAGTTTTTGTGTATATTTTCATAAAATATATTATTTGCTATTCTTTTTTTTTTTGTTTGTAATTGTAAAATGGTACATTCATTAAAATTAAAAATGATTGGTTAATTCTATTGAACATTTTATTTGTTTAACATAAATGGGGAAAACTAGTAAGTGATTGGCATAATCGAGCAATTTTGATAATCAAATTATTAGTACTAGAGTACTTCTATAATCGAGTGACACTCGAGATATGGGATATTGATCATTTTCATTTTTTCATTTTTCATTCATTTCATTTTTTCATCAAGCAATAACATTAAGCTTTGACAGTAATATTCCTACAAAAATATATAGGCGTTTGATGATACATACACTTACACTCTACCAAAAACCTAGTTTATTTCAAATAATCTTTTATTTTTCTTTTTATTTTATTGTTAAATATTTCTGATTTGCATTCAAGTAGAGTTTGTGATATATTCTTAGCGATGTTAAAATAAATCTCAAGCCCTTTTAGTCTTTTATGAGCTTCTGAAATACTTAAAGTAGTAGTTACAAGTTCCCCTTTTTCAATCTTATCTAGCATTTGATGACTGATTTTATCAGTGCAATCAATAATAGAGATATTCGAATTTTCATTTATTTAGTCATCGTCAATTATTGAGAATATTTATAAATTTATATTACATTTACATATATGACCAGGTATAAACTCTGCTACTCTGTTTATTACCACATAGGATGGAGCTTGCTTAAGTCAAACAAAGTATGTGTGAAGCATAGTTTCCCCTACTTTATGGTTACAATGTCATCCACTAGAAAGATAGGAAATACTCATTGTAGGTACATACAATAAAAGTATATGGCAAATCATAAAAATCTGTCCACAAATTTACTGTGATTTGTTTCTTATATTTATCACATATATTATATTTTAGGTACTAATGTTTGGATTTAATATACTATTAAAAGGAATGACATTGGAGGAGTCCATGATAAAATTGCAACCATTAATGAATATGGTTTTCTATTGTATGGATAAAGTAAAACGCTTTAGGTTATCAAAAGAAGGTATTGTATATATTCTAATTTACTGTGGACAAAGCACCATACTGGTAAAATTCTAAAATTTGTTTTACATTTACCCATTTTCAGTTCAATAAATTGGTCAAGGCAATGATATGTTTTTGTAAATTGGCCAAGAAATTAGAGACAACATAACTAGATCTAATTCATTGTCCAAATTAATTAATTCATTTCCACATCCAACAATACATATCATTTATAGTACCTAGTCGGATATAATAATTAAAATAATTAGAATACAACATAAATAAAAACAAATTAGCAGCAATATAAATAAGATAAATTATATAAAAATATGCAGTCTCAGAATAACGTGTACAACGGAAGACCACAGATTTGTGGACTCAAAATAGACAGATTTACCTATATCTGAAATCGCTTCGTTTGGCCACTAGATGATCTGAAAGTTCATGAAAATTTTTTGAATTTTGTAAATAATTAATACGTGTTATTCGATTTTGATTATTTTTAGGGTGTACACTTTTGCTTTCAATCTACAAATTTTGGTGTTTTACAGTGTTTTTTAAAATTTACAACGTACAAAATTAATGTGGGGTGATAATATCCGTTCATAACTTTTTCCTCTTTCGGGCAATCATCACAACTATTTTTTATTTGATAGGTGATACCATTTGGAAGTTTTTGGGCCTCTTTTAGAATTTTGATTAAATGAGCGGTTTGGTTACAAAAAAATATTTTTTAAATGTATACATTATCTTGCCACCCATATTACAAAGTGCTCGTAGGTTGACTGTAATTTCAGTTTGATCTTTAAATCATTGTACCAGCCAATTCTGTTTTACTAGAAGCGGAATAATAAATATTCACAATGAACATGTGTATGCTCAAGACAATCTACATATTGTCAAAGTGAAACATTATCAGCATGAATTTCATATCAATGTTTGGTTTGAGATCATTGATAGCATTATTATTGACCCTGTTATTCTACCCAATTTTATTTAAAATTTTCGAAAAATCTGAGTTATTGAGAGATGTGTCATTATTACTCAGAGCTAACATGTGATTTATGCACGATGGCACTTTCACTGTAGTATCTGAACCAAAAATTCCCTCGTTGATGGATCGGTAGAGGGGATAATGTTCCTGTTAACTAGCCTGTACGTTCACCAGACTTAACACCTTGCAACTATTATCTTTGGGGCACTCTTAAAACAGGACATGCTTCCACATTTAACACTGAAGTGTTGTGGAGGCATATCCAAAGTACCATAAATGTTAAAAAAAATAAGCCTTTAAAAGGGTGTCCTTTAACTTTCTTTCCCAAATTAACCTTTATTTTAGAAGCAACAGTGGTCTTTTTGAACAGTTTTTATAATAAGTTGTACTAAATTTAATAACCAACTTTGTTACTTTTTTCTCCAGCATTTTATATTGTATTATTATTTTTACGAATTATTTCAATAAAATTAGACATGTAAATAACTAATTCGTTCGATGTGTGTATCCATATCGAAAAATGAAGTAACGTGGTATATCTTATCGTAGTAAACACTCATTAATAATTGGAATCTAAAATTACAATCAACCTACAAAATCAGTGACTACTAGCACTTTGTTAAGTATTGTAATATGAGTGGCAAGATAATGTAGACATTTAAAAAATATTTTTTTGTACCCAAACCACTCATTTAATCAAAATTCTACAAGAGGCCCAAAAACTTCCAAATGGTATCACCTATCAAGTAAAAATAGTTGTCATTATTGCCTGAAAGAGGAAAAAGTTATGAACGGATATTATCACCATACATCAATATTGTAGAAGTTACGTATGAGTATTAAAAAACTGTATAACACCAAAATCTGTGGATTGAAAGCAAAGTCCACACGCCAAAAAAATAATAAAAATTGATTAATACATACATATTTGAGTTAATAATTAAATTTAAACAAATTTCACGAACTTTGAGGCCATCTAGCGGCCAAACGAAGCGATTTCGGATATAGGTGAATTAGTCCAATCTGCCTATTTTGAGTCCACGAATTTGTGGTCTTCTGTTGTACACGTTATTCTGGGACACCCTATATAATACATACAAGGAGTATGCATTAGAGCACAGAAAAACAACAAAAAAATATATTATAAATAAAACACAAATATTTAAAATGGAACTAAAAATAAACTTTTTTGACTAGTTTAGTCCAGGAAATATAGAGTTGGACACGACTTTTTGTTTCGGCAAGCTGAATTTATCACTATAAATGCTAAATGTTATGTACAATAACATATTAGTTTCCACAGTCATAAAAATGGGGGGAAGATGATTTACAGGGTGGTTAATTGTATAATTTTTACGTAAATTAACGTTTTTCGCTTATAACTTTTTTCCGTTCATTTCCACGAGAAAACAGTAAAGTACTTTTTTTTTGTCTTCAAAAGACCTACAAAACTAGCCCTCGAATGTCAAAAAATATTGATTAAATCAAAAGTTATAAACATAAGAAGTTTATTTATGACTTTTGAATTAAACATTTATAAACTGCTTTATTATTACCAGAACGTTTTGGCATCCCATCCTCTCATTCCTTATCACTGTCTAATAACTCGCAAGAAATAGTTTACGAGTTACAACCTTATAAACAAATTAACTAATTTATTAGTCTGGACGATCCCGAGGATCTTCCACAATCGGACTGATTTTTTTCACGGTAGATTTCATAATAATACATTGAAATCTATAATTTTTTTTTAAATTTCAAATTTGCAACCTGGAATTTTTTTTTGTTTTTTAGCCTTAGCTGCAAAATGAAATATACCACGCACGAGCGTGATATAGTTATATATTATTACATATTCGGAAAGTTTATAAAAAGAGCTTTAAGCTTAAAAAAAAAATCATCAAGATTCGTTGAAAAACAACGGAGTTACAGACTGTCAAATATATTATTTTCAAGCAAATTTCCCTTATTTAACGGCAGGACTATGAGTATTATCGTCATTTTCTTTGGACTCGCTGTCGTTCGCTTCCTTCACTCTTCCGCCGCCCCATGGCTTGCCGAAAATCAAGCGACCCACTGACTTGACAATATTTCTTATGCACTTAACATACTTCCACAAATAAAATATTTTTACCTGGGAAAGTACTTGGGTTGCTGGTTATGACAGTATTTTTTTCTTGCCGCTACCAACCTAATTTGTTTAACAATCGGCCGTCAACTTTGACACTCGGAGTTACAACACCGTTGTTTTTCAACGAATCTTGACGATTTTTTTTTTTAACTTAAAGCTCTTTTCATAAGTTTTCCGAATATGTAATAATATATAACTATATCACGCTAGTGCGTCATATATTTCATTTTGCACCTAAGGCTACAAAATAAAAAAAAATGATAGATTTTAACGTATTATTATGAAATCTATCTTGAAAAAAATCAGTGCGATTGTGGAAGATCTTCAGGATCATCCAGACTAATAATTAGTTAATTTGTTTATAAGGCCATAACTTGTAAACTGTTCAACTTACCGATTCCAGATTTCGTGTGAGTTATTTGACAGTGATAAGGAATGGGAGGATGCGATACAAAAACATTCTGGTAATAATAACGCAGTTTATAAATGTTTAATTCAAAAGTCATGAATAAACTTCTTCTGTTTATAACTTTTGATCTAATCAATATTTTTTGACGTTCGAGGGCTAGTTTTGTAGGTCTTTTGAAGACGAAAAAAAAGTACTTTACTGTTTTCTCGTGGAAATGAACGGAAAAAAGTTATAAGCGAAAAACGTTAATTTACGTAAAAATTATACAATTAACCACCCTGTAAACCATCTTCCCCCCATTTTTATGACTGTGGAAACTAATATGTTATTATATATAATATTTAGCATCTATAGTGATAAATTCAGCTTGCCGAAACAAAAAGTCGCAAAATGGTCATTTCCCAGCTTATTTTCCTGGCCTAAGTTACTATGGTACTAATACCAATTATAACGTCTAGAATTTTAACACTTATTTTTATTTTAAACATTTAAAAAATGGGTTACTTATACAGGTAAACCAAAACCATTTGAACTCTAAAGTTGCGCAGTGGCAAAATAGTGGAGTGAGGACACCATTCCTATGAGTTTATTTGTTCCTCTTTGATTTCTGCATTTCAGGGCTCAAGTGGAATTGTGCAGTTGTTCATATGTTATGTGTTTGTCATTCCAGTTCTGTTAGTATGACATGTTATAATTCTATTGTGGTTTGTGGTTTGGACTTACCTTTAATGATTTTTATTTTCAAAATTGTATTGATCAATTTATTGTAGAAAAAGGCACCAAAAATGTAGCAAATGTGAAAACCCATTTAAAAGTACATCCATGACACATTATCTTCAGATTATGAAATGATGACCTACAGTGTGTCCCAGAAGTAACGCAAAAAATTTGTATTTTCTTTTGTGTTGCGTTTTCACAAAAACGCTAAAACACGTCAATTAGTAAATAGGAATTATCGTTTTGCCACGTTGTTTAAACCTTTTTTGGGCTGTTTCATAAACCTATGATATCAACATTTTTTTTAAATAGCACTACCTAATTTTTTAAGCATAAATGGATAGCCCTTTTGAAGGGACATGCTTTGATATAGGGTTTGGCCTATTTTACTTTGACAGGTGCGTAAAAAGCCAACGATTGGAATGGACATGGTTTGAAATAACAATAAAAGTAGGTATCACAAACTGATGCGAGAACAGTGCCACAGCAAAAAATGTGTATTGGTTGATTGTAGGTACATGTTTTTATGTAGATTGGGTAGGTTCACCCGATCACAGCGGCTAGGCATTGTTTTGAAGACGACAGTTAGCAAATGCAATAGTGCCTCATATTTATCATTGTGACAGTTATAAATACCATAACTTTACAATACAGTGGTGTTGTGTTTAAGTGAGAAACAAAGAATTGAAATCCTAATTATGGTTGCATATGGAGATAGGATCCGTAGTTATGATGAAGTATGTCAATTATTCAATGCCAAGTATCTAGAACAACCAATACCTCCGTCTACAGTATGCAAATTGGTACGCAAATTTGGAGACGCTGGACATGTTAGAGATCTGTCTAGATCCGGAAAGCAACGACAGTGACTGAAAACGATAGGCAAAATGTTATTTTTAGCTGTCACTGAAAATCCACACATTGCCGTTCGTCCTATCGCCGAAAACGCCAACATATCAATACATAAAAACATGTACCTACAATCAACCAAAACACAAAACATCTACAAATTCCTATTTTTTGCTGTGGCACTGTTCTCGCATCAGTTTGTAATATCTACTTTTGTTGTTATTTTAAGCCATGTCCATTCCAATTGTTGACTTTTTTTGCTTCTGTCAAAGTAAAGTAGGCCAAACCCTATATCGACGCTTCCCATCAAAAGGGCTATCCATTTATGCTTAAAAAATTAGGTACTGCTATTTAAAAAAAATGTCGATGACGTCATAGGTTTATGAAACATAGTGCAAAAAAGGTATAAGCAACGTGACAAAACAACAATTCCTATTTACTAATTGACGTGTTTTAGCGTTTTTGTGAAAACTTAACACAAAATAAAATACGAATTTTTTGCGTTACTTCTGGGACGCACTGTATACATACATCTTAGAAACAACTCACTATTTGTTCTACAATTAAATTTTACATTATAAGTTTGAGTTTTTTTATATCCAAATCAAAGTATCCGAGTTATACAAAAGTTTGTTAATTTAAAACGCTTTTGTAATATTTTATAAAAAATGTGGCAATGATAATTATTATGAGGTTTAAATTTACAAAAATTAATATTAAAAGTGATGGAATTTATGGGGAAGTATGGACAAAGAAAGTGGGACTTTTATCAGTGGTTTAAATAACAACGCTTAGGGTCAAGAGTTGTCATCGTACTGCGGTTTTTATTTTACGCTGTTACTAACAATACAAAAAGTAGAGCTGTACACAATAAGAGCTGTTGCGGAGAGATGGCGCTAGTGGTAAACACAGTTTATTATTGTTTTTACATCTATCACTAACACCCCCACTAGATAAAAAATAATAACATTATTTTGTAACATCTATAATACCTAAACTTTTACAGAATGTATCATGCTTAGCAAAACTTAAACTTTTAGTCAAAATGTCAGCAGGCATGTCATTAGTTTGTAAATATTTTATGTTAATAAAATTATTAGAAACAGCCTCCCTGACAAAATGAAACCTAATATCAATATGTTTCGCTCGCTTGTGGAATGCAGGGTTTATGCATAATTTCTGTGCGCGCTGATTATCATTAAAAACTGTAATACATTCAGTATTTCCTACATATTCTCCAAAAACATTGTATAGATAAATAGCTTCCTTAGAGGCTTCTGATATGGCTACATACTCAGCCTCGGTACTCGAAAGAGCTACTGATGTCTGTTTTCTACATTCCCATGATACTAAAGAATTTGAAAGTCTGAAGCAAAAACCTGTAAAGGATTTTCTGTCAATTACATTTGCAGCCCAATCTGCATCAACAAAACCCTCCAGCTTCAAGGTTTCTGTTTTAGTAAACATTAAACCACGACTCTTAGTACCTTTTAAATAGCGCAACACCCTTTTGGCACATTTCCAATGCGATTCATCGAAACAATTGTTAAATTGACTTTAATAACTAATACAAAAAGAAATATCTGGTCTCGTAAGCACGGCCAAGTACATCAAAGCTCCTAATAGCTTGATAAGGAAATTTAGTGTCATTCTGAATTTCACTTTTAGTTAGCTTTAAGTTAGTTTCCATGGGCGTGCTTACGGGCTTACACTCCGTCATGTTAAAACGCAATAGCAATTCGTCAACATATTGCTCTTGATCTAAAGTTATTGACATTTTTCTTTGATCAATTTTGACTCTCATGCCCAAACAATATTTCATTTCACCTAAATCTTTTATTTCAAATTTTGAATTCAATTCCTTTTTCAAATAATTTTTTTCGGCATTAGAGTTGGAAAATCAGTTTGGCAGGCGTACGTCACGTAGTTGTCAAAGTTTGTGGGTTTCTTTCTGTCTACTAGATCTCCTAATCGTTTCAGGTTGTTCCGCAGTATCATCCAACATGCCTTGCGAAGATGATGATGTATTACTATCAACCAAGTCTTCCTGTGGGTTATATTCATGCGAGTTGTCCGAAAACTATTCACTTTGTTCAATGAGGCTACTGTTTTCGCTCACATACATCCCCCACTGAAGTTGATATTTCTTCACAGTCATCATTTTCTAAGGTCAAATCAAAAAGCTCTGGGCTTTTTGGTGTTTTTTCATTGATTATGACATCATGGCTTACAACGATCGACTTTGTCACTGGATCAAATAACCTATAGCCTTTTATATTTTCACAGAAGCCAACGAATATCATTTTTTGAGATTTTTTATCAAGTTTCCGCCTTTTTCAGAAGGTATTAACATCATAACCTCACTGCCAAAAATTCTAATGTTACTCACATCTGGTTGTTTTTGTGACCATAATTCATAAGGTGTCTTGCTTAGACCCGATGCAATTGATCTGTTTCTTAGATACACAGCTGTGTTCACCGCCTCAGCCCAAAAACTCTTGTCAAGTCCTGCATCAAAGAGTAGGCAACGAGTTTTCTCTACGAGTGTTCGATTCATCCTTTCACTCATACCGTTCTGTTGTGGCGTATAGGGATTCGTTTTTTGATGAGTAATTCCATTTTCTGTTAAGAACTTTTCAAATAATATACTGCAAAACGTCTCCATTATCTGACCGAAAAAATTTTATTTTGGAATTCGTTTGATTTTCAGCCGTTATTTTAAATTCCTTAAAATATTCTAGGGCTTGGTTCTTATGTTTTAGAAAATAAACAAATGCCATTCTACTGAAATCATCCACCAAGATTATGTAATATCTTGATCCGCCTAGCGAACTAATCTCCATTGGCCCGCACAAATCAGCATGAACAACTTCTAATAACTGCGTGGCACGTGAACCTTTATGTGTGAAGGGCATTCTACACTGCTTTACTTCACAGCACACTTGGCATGCCTGCTTACTGTTAAAGTTGTCTAGACACTCCATACCACTTACTACATTTTTCGTAAGAGAAAGGTCTTTATAATTTGTATGTCCAAATCGCCTATGCCATACATTTGGACTTACCACACTGCCTACAAAGTGTTCTTCTGGCTCCTTTAGGTTCAGCTTGTACAAATTGTTTTTCAAGTCAGCTGTTGCAACCAGTTGATTCGAACTGTTATATATATGGCAACAATTTCTACTAAAAGCAACTTCGTTTCCATTTTTTGTTAGTTGTCCAACAGATTATTATCTGTTGGTTGTTAGATTCGGCACATATAGAATGTCCTTCACAACAATGTCGATTGACATTTCGTCGGCTACTGTTGTCATATTCACTTGTCCTGAGTATTCAACCATCAGCTTTTCGTTATTAGCTACAATTATTTCACTGACATGGGATTTTCTTTTATTTACTAACCAATCTTTCCTGCAGGTTACATGGTTACTTGCAGCAGAATCAATATACCAATCACTAATGTCAAAATCACCATTAAGAAAAATCGCCCTAAAGGCATTAGTTTTATTTTCTTTTTTATTCTGTTCAAAACTGGGGCATTTATTTTGGAAATGGCCTGTTTGTTTATATTTGTAACATATTATGTTACTCCGGTCTTTCTTCTTGCCACTACTTGTGTCACCTCGTGGCTTTCTTTTGAACTTACTTGCAAAAGCTTTTGCACCGCTTACATTGCCATCTGCCTCCATGTCGAGGAGTTTCGTTTTGATTTCATCTGCGGTCACTGCAATTCCCGAATGTTCAATGGCCATTATCATTGGTGCAAACCTCTCTGGGAGTCCCGCCAATAAAAGTGAACCAATCCATTCTTCACTGATCTTGAATCCTGTTCTGTCCAATTTTCTGGAAGTTTCGATTACTTGCGTAACGTATGCTTCCATTGAACTACAATTTTCATAACGTAAGGAAATGAGAGTACGCAAAAGGCCTATTTTTCGTGTAAATCCACTATCCTCGTACATATTCTTCAGAGTATCCCAAACATCTTTGCACTACTGTTTCTCTCTGACATGTACAAAAATGGACGTATCCAACGTTAAAATTAACTTTGCCTTAGCTCTGGCTATTAAACCCGTATCAGTCTCTGTACCATCAAGACATTTGCAAAGTCCTTCCAACACGAAAACGTTTTCAACTGCGAAGCACCATTCTGTGTAGTTTTCGCGACCAAGTAGTCTCGGTACACTGGTAAGGTAATTGACCGCCATTTTCTGCTGGCACACAATCCCTATCTTCTCAAATATTTCTTGTTTTTAAACTATAAAACGCACTTATTGTCCATGGGCAACTGAGCACATAACCTGATGGAATTTATGGGGAAGTATGGACAAAGAAAGTGGGACTTTTATCAGTGGTTTAAATAACAACGCTTAGGGTCGAGAGTTGTCATCGTACTGCGGTTTTTATTTTACGCTGTTACTAACAATACAAAAAGTAGTTTACGCTGTTACTAACAATACAAAAAGTAGAGCTGTACACAATAAGAGCTGTTGCGGAGAGATGGCGCTAGTGGTAAACACAGTTTATTATTGTCTTTGCAGTTACTACTAACAAAAAGAACATACAATAGTTCTTTGATGAACAAAAAATGTTTACATAACATCCAGATGAGTTCGTTAAAATATTTTGCATACATTTTTCAGTACAAATTGCTAAAGTATAAATTATTGGTGGCATTAGCATGACATATTTTGACTTTGGCTAATAATTATGTCATTCTAATCAATTTATCAGGACATTTTATGTTGCGATTGTTATTTCCAAGGGAATAAATACAAATTAATACAGTATTTCCATGACTATTTTTAGTTGTATTAGTAATTTAAATGCATTACAAGAAATTGTGTAAATCATGGACATTAGATATAAAGGACAAGAGAGTCCGTCTAATTGTTGACATTGCTCACAGATTTAGGAGAAGTTAAGCCATCTGCAGCCAGGGGGCAGCAGGATCAACATCGTCCGATCGAAGAAAAGGTGCCTCAAAAAGAGGTAATTCTTTACTTAAACTGTAATAATAGGATAACAAAAGTGGTAAATGTAATAAAAAATCCTGATATTCTACAAACATCAAGATTAGCGAGCAGGTGTCAGCCAGTAATAGAAAGGATCAAGTGGTTATCAAATGAATAAAATATAGGATGATTTTAAAGATAGAGTTTAATTCATTTAATCCAACATAGAACAAATTTTTCAAATAAAAAATAATGGGAAAGACATGTAATTCTAGTACTATTAAATAGATTCCAACAAAATTATTATTAAAAATATTTTGAATTAATTACATTATAGTGTAGTAATCATGGTCTTTTTGTTTTCACAAATAATTTACACAATAATGCAACGTTCTGTAAAAATAGTGGTGATTTAGATGTCACACAGTTACTACCTTATTTTGGTGTTTGAAATGGTACGTATTTACAGTACTGTTAAATTAATTGATATATTATTAGTATACAGTGTCACAAAAATGCTACCATAATATTGCGTTTGTATGCCAACCATATTTCTGTTGTTCAAAGAACTTCAGAAACATTACACCTACAGGAAAAATTTGATGAACATTCTGGAGGGCCTAGGCTATCCAGAATGCTACAGTCGAAGATATGTTAAATATTGAACAATGCTAGATGTGTCATACTGAAGTGCGGACTATTTGACGTAAGAATGAACTTTATCCATATCATATGCACCAAATTTGAGCACATCAAGACAATCCTACAGTTTTGTGAATAGCTGTTACAAAAAACTGTGCATGATACACATTTTACTAAATTTGAACAGATGAGACAACATTTACTCACATGAAGTAAATGGCTACAGTATTTACTTTAAATGTTTAGGCTGTAATAATTAGGAGTATACGGTGCTATTTCTTTAAAGCCTGACATAGGCCAACTTTTTTATTTGAAGTAATAGACTAGTACGTCCAAATGCAAAGTTGTAGGAAATAACTTGATCAAGAAAAATTTACAAATAATTATTTCAGGTGTTGCCAGATTTCTGCAGCAGCTACTAAAATGATATTTTTTTAAATGGCAACACCATATTTCTTTAACATAATTTGACAAACCTTCAAATTCTAAATAAAAAATGTTATGTCACATTTCTTTATTGGAGTAGCTATTTTAGAACAATCAGCAAAAACAATGAAAATAATCTGTAGTCGGCAGGAACTAAAAGAAGCTAACAGCAATAGTAGGTCTTGGAAATTAAAAAAAATTGTGTTGTTTTAAAGAAGCCATCATTATTGTACTGTCATTGTGTTATTTGACAAATGTTGTATTTGAATGTGTATAAAAAATAAGATAAATCAGTTATTTTCACAAGAGAAAGTTGAATTAATTTTTCTTCATGTTGGTGGCTTAAGTTTACGCAATGCGTACACTGGATTCCATGCAAGACATCCTGATAAGCCTTAACCAAATCTGGAGTTTTTAAGAAATAACTTAGTAAAACTAAAAACAACTGGTAGTGTGTGCCCAAGGATCTGCAAAAGGCTGAAAATGATCTTAACTTAATTAAAACATTATTTTTATACACATTCAAATACAGCTATATAGCTTTCAAATAACACGACAGCACAATAATGATGGCTCCTTTTAAACAACACAATTTTTGTTTAATATCCAAGGCCTACTATTGCTATGTTAGCTTCTTTTAGTTCGTGCCAACTGCAGGTTACTTTTGTTGTTTTTGCTGATTGCTCTAAAACTGCTACTCCAATAAAGAAATGTGACAGAACATTTTTTATTTAGATTTGAAGGTTTGTCAAAGTATTATTATAATAATAATAATAATAATAATAATAATAATCTTTATTTGAAATGGGAAACATCCTAATATACAAAAATTTTTGTTGTCAACAATTTTGACTCCATGCAACTTTTTATAATGCAATAAAATTAAACTAAATAAGCTACATTGAAAACTAGTTAAACATTATACCGGAGAACAGTGTGAAAACAAACTTACATCATTACAACAAAGTCCTCCGCCGCGTCTGTCTGTCTGTCTGTTTGCGATAAACTCAAAAACTACTGCACCAATTTTCATGCTGTTTTCACTAGTGGATAGGGTGGTTCTCGAGGAAGGTTTTAGTATATAATTTGTTAAGTTTTTGTATACATTAACGATATTTGTTGGAGGTGTTGGAAAAAAATAAGCCGTCTGGGAGCTTTCAATGAAAACGCTGCCTAAACACTTTGAGATATAATAAAATAATGTATGGTGGAATTGTTTATCTTATATAGCTCTACAGAAAAGAACGCGATGGCATATGTCTATATCTTAAAGATAACATACTATATCCATTTTAATACTTTAAAAAATGGGCAATTATAAAGCGGTAACTGGAAAGCTATTTACACAAATACGGTATTAATCCTTATCATTTTAAATAAGTTACAGGCTTCAAGCATTCCATGCACATTATTTTACTCTTTTACACCATATAATTTAAATGAATATCTTAGGAGTAATCGCAAAAAAAATTACGGATGCGAGAATAAAATTCAAGCGCCTCGCTTCGCTTGATGCAATCGCCGACCCTCCCCCCCGCACCGTCTTGCCTACTGTTTAACTAATAAGCCGAACGATAACGCGCGCGTGATCCTTTAATAAACTGACTTGGAGCGAATGGAGGTGACGACTGACGACTGTGTTTTCTTTCTGGGTGTTGTTGAAAAGTTATAATTGCGTTCGACATTTTAAGGTAACATTTTTGTTTTGTATTTGTTGTCTTTAGGTAGTCGGAACATACATAGATACTTGCAAACATACTTTTATTTCATTGAGTTTTAATAATTTGTTTGTTTTTTTCTTATTGTGAATCATTTAAAACTTCATAGTCGCATTTTTGTTTCGTATTTGTTTTCTTTAAGTAGATACCAAACTACTTACTTATTAATTAAAATTGATAGTCCTGAACATAGGTACTTTAATTTAATTCGTTTTGTTTTCACATTGTTGGTAATTACCTATATTGTTTTAAATTTAAAGGTTTTGCATTTTTAGTTTTGAGTTTGTTTGTTGTCTTTAGGTATATAGATATATCGTGAATTATTTTAAAATTAATATTAGGGTCACATTAAATGAAAGATGATTGATTTTTTGTTTGTCACAATTTAACTTAAAAACTAAACCAATTTTACCGAAAGCTACATCTCCTCGGAGTAACATAGGCTATTTTATATTTGCCCGTGCGAAGCCGGGGCGGGTTGCTAGTTACTAATAAATCGACTTATCATACTCTAACATTTTCTTTTTAAATTCCCTCAATGCCACAACATTCATGATATCATTTTTCAATCTGTTGTACTGATCAAGACCTTTATATAACAACGTATTTCTGGTCTGACTTAAGGCATGCCTTGGTATATACAAATTATTATTAAATCTTGTATTATACTGATGAAGCTCATTCGCATAAACTATATACCTCTGAAGGTAATGAGGGACCAAGTCATTAATTATTTTAAAAACATATATCATAGCCATAAACAGCAATCTATTCCTAACACAGATCCACTGCAGAGATGACAACATAAGTCGTATAGGGGTATGTCTGCTACATCTGATAATAATTTTCATTCCTCTGTTTTGTAATTTTTGTAGAGCTCCAATTTTAAAGACCGTATGGCAACACTGTATGTTAAAAAAATACGGTGTTGCCATTTAAAAAAATCGTTTTAGTAGCTACTGCAGAAATCTGGCAACACCGCAAAGAATTATTTGTAAATTTTTCTTAGTCAAGTTATTTCCTACAACTTTGCATTTGGAAGTACTAGTCTATGACTTCAAATAAAAAAGTTGGCCTATGTCAGGTTTTTAAAAAATAGCACTATATAATACTGGCTCATTTATACTACTAGACTGGCTTAAAGTATTTACATTTTTTGTAATATAACTTGCCTAAACTACTTGAGGCTGTGCCCATAAATGTATGACAATCCACGTGCTTTTTACCATAATGCTCTACATCATTTTAGATATGAAGCTCCGTATTCCCTAAATAAGACAGAAGTGAATAGAGTGGGTGTAAATCCATAAATATTTTGGGAAAAATGATATTGTTAACAGCATGCACCGAGTCGTGAATAAGGCAAGCGATAGTTTATGTGAATGAAAACAATGGTGACAACTTCGCACATCTTCTTTAGGCAGATCCATACTTATCGAAATTAAAAGTAAAAATTTTTGATTTTCATTATTTTTGATTTTCAAAAATAATGTAATTTGAAAAGTGTTCTTAATTTCTTCAGTTCTATATCGTGTTAAAAATTAAAACTCCAACTTAAAAATCACCCCATATATTCTGCTATTTTATGATGACTTTTTTCTGTTTGTACTTTCCAATGCCAAGATAATTTCTTGTAATATGTAATATGTATGTTTATTAATTTTTTTTTTTTTTTTGTAAATTTGAACCTCAATATGGTTTGTCAATTTATATTACATGAATGACATTAAAAAATATATGTTATGCATTTTAAAATGAAATTTCAAAAAGTTTTGCTTTATGGTGCTGTTTTCATGTCACCACCGTTACTGTATAGTCTTTTTCAAAGTAGTATTTGAATTGTAGGAAAGACAAAGGCTGATAAAAATCGACAGAGGGTGGAAGAAGCATTTTTAAAATCAACACATCAGGCTAGGGCTGAAGCTGCTGCAGCTAGACGTGAAGAAAAGAGACGTCAGGAGAAGGAAAAAGTAATGGCTGATGAAGATCCAGAACGGCAAAGACGATGGGAATTGAAAGAAGAAAAACGTCAAGCCAAAAAACGTGCTCCAAAAATGAAACAACTGAAAGTGAAGGCATTGTAATCTGTAATTATGTTTTGAATCATTAGAATTTTACATCTTAAAAAAATTCATTTCACTACAAAATGTAATTATTTGGAGTCAGTTTATGAATCTTTCGTTAATAAAAGAATTTGCAAATATTAAATATAAGAATATGTATTTAAGATATCTGTAACTTTGTCAAAAAATTGAAAGTAAATATGAATATATCATGTTTTGCAATCCAATTTGTTTTAATAACCATAATGAATAAAGGATAAATTCTACCTAATATAAACCCTACTTAACAACCCTTAAAATGTAATGTGATGTGTAATTGTGATCATGTACAGAGCCTTCATAAATGATTACAAGCCACGTGACCAGTAATTTTGTTTCGAATAGCAGTTTTTTTTTTTAAATTTCGTTAAAATTAAAAAAGATCAAGATTATATTAAAGCACAGTATTGCTTCATCGGTTGTGATTGTGTAATTTTTCACAAGATTCTATTCAATGAATCAGCGATCGCGTTATCTTGGGCATAAGATGTACTGGCCATTGTTCATTGGAAACGAATAATTAGTATTGGTGACGGCAAGGTACGATATTAGGGAAAGTATAGGCCCTAGAACTTCGGGAAAAAATTTTTGATTAATAAATTGACCAAGAGAAATCGCTGGAAATAGTTTTTAAGCTCATAGCTCGGCCACTAGGAGGCGCAATCTATATACCAAAACAAGTGTTGAATTTTTCTCAGAAATGTTTCCTGTTCGGGTACATTAAATAGTACAAATATGGATAGCCGGATTCATTGCGCATAACTTTTGTTACTGACATTTTGTTCTATCTCTCAACAGAAAGGGTGGGGGAACCCTAATGTCTGATCAGAAAAATGCATTTTTTTAAGGATTGGCTCATCAAAAGCCCATAGTGTTATACCTCGTTGGAAAAGTCTTGTCATGCTTTACCTCAACATGGAAACCTATAGATGGCGTTATTTCAAAAAGAATGCCGTTTTATGGATATTTATCAAAAATTTTAAATGCAATGCTATAGTTTTCTTTTCATAAATGAATTCAGCACAATCAATTGATGAATATAGTATAAGTTTGAAATTTCTAACGAAAGTGTTGTTTATTTATTGGTGATATTTATCCAAGTTTAGGTTGTTTCACGTTTTCTTTAAAAAAGTGAAATAGCAGGATAAAACTTTTTATAGGTTAGTTTGAATAGCATAAAAATAATAGCTACATTTTGACGCCAAAAAGGGTTCGATATCTTTTTTTGTTATCAAGTTATTTGCAAATTAGTGAGCAAAAAATAAATAATACTAATGAATTGAGGAATACAACGCTAACGAAAAGACATTTAATTACTAAAACAAAATTCGTTTATAAAAGAACCTACCTAAACCCACGCAAATGAGTGAGTCGATAACAATCTTGAAAATAATAACAAACAGATATTGATATTATGTAGGTAATGAAAGAACAATTAAATTTTAACAAAAGTAAAGATGTTTATAAATGTTCAAAATGCATATCATTCTTTTCAATACAGCAATTAACCTTCGCTGCGTACTTAGGTAAGTTCTTTTATAAATGCATTTTGTTTCGGTAATTAAATGTCTTTTCTTTAGCGCCGTGTTCCTCAATTCATTATCATTATTTATTTTTGCTCACTAAATAATTTTGCGAATAACTTGATAACAAAAAAAGATATCGAACTCTTTTTAGCGTCAAAATGTAGCTATTTTTATGCTCTTCAAACTAACCTATAAAAAGTTTTGTCCTGCTATTTTTAAGAAAACGTGAAACAACCTAAACTTGGATAAGTAGCGCCAATAAATAAACAACACTTTTGTTAAAAATTTAAAACTTATACTATGTTCATCAATTTTTTGTGCTGAATTCATTTATGCAAAGAAAACTATAGCATTGAATTTAAAATATTTAAGAAAAATCCATAAAACGGCATTTTTTTTAAATAACGCCGTCTATGGGTTTCCATATTGAGGTAAACAACATTACGCATTCACCACCAGATAAAACATGAAAAGCCCTTTTCAACGAGGTATAACATTATGGGTTTTTGATGAGCCAATCCTTAAAAAATGCATTTTCCTGATCAGACATTAGGGGCTTCCCCCACCCCTTCTGTCGAGAGGTAGAACAAAATGTCAGTAACAAAAGTTGTGCACAATGAATTTGGCTATCCATATTTGTACTATTTAATATACCTGAATGGGAAACATTTCTGAGAAAAATTCAACTCTATGTTCTGGTATGTAGATTCAGTTCCTAGCGGGCAGCCGACCAGAGCACACGTGTTTTGTGAAAGTGTAGTGAAAGGAGCAAATTCTACCTGCCTTTATTAAGGCTACCTGGAAAGAATCCCTTTCTTTCCTTTTAATCACCGACCTAATCCCCGGCTTAAGCATAGACGCCGTCGGCATCTTTGTTACAGCACCTGTGCCGGGGTTATGCCCAGGTAAGTTTTTACTTATTTATCAGTTATTTGCATTACTTTAGAATACATTTCTTTAAAATTGCGACCCCCGACAAACAATATACCAGACAGACAAATACACCAAAAGACACGTACGCCCCCGTGAGGGGGCATCCCCACACGACTAACACTTACACACCTTCCC
>NW_019421672.1:50224-55170 GCF_000390285.2 Anoplophora glabripennis
CCCTCCCGCGCTAGCCTAAGGGCCACCTTAGCAAAGCGCATCCCAGGCTGCATAGCCGCACTACCCTACCCAACCATACCACACATAAACATGACACTACCCCCGGGGTTTACACAGACGAGCCGGCGAAGCAAGAAGAGCGCCAGAAGAAAGGGCCCTAGCCGGCGGGGCCCAGCCAGGACAAAAGGAGGTCCCACAAAGCGCCTACACCGGCCGCATTTGCGGTCGGGGTAGACGACGGATGGGGCCCACCTACGAAGGCTGTCCAGGCCTACACGAGATGAGGCAGGATAAAGAGGGATAATCCCCCTCGATCCCAAATCATTGAGGCCAATTTCTAGCCATGGAATAATGGCGGTATGTAGATTGTGCCACCTAGCGGCCGAGCTACGAACTTGAAAACTATTTCCAGCGATTTCTCTTGGTCGATTTATTAATCAAAATTTTTTTCCCGAAGCTCTAGGGCCTATACTTTTTCTAATATCGTACCTCGCTGACCTTAGCGAAACACCCAGTACGTTCAAAAAGTTGCCATGTACAGGTGGTGGTCCAGATTTTAATAGACAAACTTTGGGAAAGTACTAGACAACAAAAATTAACATCACTCTGCTCTATGAACATAGGCGCAGAAAGCCACCGTTTATGAGATACAGGGCGTTGAAATTAACAAAAATAAAACATTTTTTTTTAAATATCTGGAAAACCGCTTCATAATATGCCTCATAACTCGTAAACCATTCACTTTTCGACAAAAATAAAAGAGTGTTTTTTCATCCGGAATATGTCAGACCGTTATAAATTTTATTCATATTACCTATTAGTTCAGTGGCATAGAAGTTTTACTTTAAATAAGGAAACGATATCCTTGTTTCTCCGTCACTAGTTTTTGAATTTAGACTGTGTGCATACAGAACTAGGAGAAATATTTGAAAAATAAATATAATAAATTTATTATTTTATTTGAAAAATAAATATAATAAATAATATTTGAATAAATTTGATTAAAAAAATTCGTGACCTTGAAGGTGGTCCAGGTCAAATTCAAGGTCACCATCAGATAGCCAGGGAAAAATCCTACACCCCTAGTGCTTTACTTTGACCCAACCCCTTGAATATTCCCAGATATCCTGCCATTCCAGTACTTTTGGACCACTCTGCATATACAGGTTGTCTACTATAAGAGGGCCACTCATATGTATCTCGCTTAATACACGATGCACGTCAAAAATCTTTATATGTTTTTGTTTTTTTTTGAGGCCTTTATACTCATAAAAACAAATTTGAGATCCATGGCCAACTTTATAAGAAATCATAAAAAAAACGGAAAAGTACCGAAAGTTTAAGGCCGTCTAACTTTTTTATTTTAAGAGATAGAGAAAACTTATTTTAATAACATTTCTTAGCAAAATTGATCTTTCACCTGATATAAACAAATTTTTGAAGTATGCTGCGCCCTCTACGCGGAAAAAAAAATGTCATCGGAGCAGGCTGTCGATACAAAAAATTGCTTGTTTTTTTCCTCTTTTATGCGATGTACTACATGTTGCTTTTATCTTGTATATTTGTTACATTTTTATAATTTTGGTATCAAAAATGTAGATTGATGTACAGAAATTGTTTTAAACAGATCAATTACAAAAACTTTTATGAATATAATGTACTTCTTTGAAGCTAAGAATCTGCAATATCTGACACGCATCATAGAAGTAAGGTCCTATGATTTTGGTATCAGGAATTCTAACCCAAACGTTTTTTGAAAACCTTTGTTGAAATGCAGTTTCTCCGTGCCAATGTAAATTACCATTAGTCAATTTGTAAGTAAATGTCCCTATTAAAAAATCCATTGTTACAAAAATTAGACACATCTGACCAAAAATTTCTTCTGCATATAAAAGGATTTTCCCTCTTTCTTGTCACCACCTACAGAACCGTAATCTCCTAGGTTTATCTTCCTCCCTGAAGCTCAAGAGGTGCACTTTTTTCACCTTATAACATTTGAAACCATTTTTTCGTAATATCCTTCGTGCACCATCCTTCTCTAAATTGTAGTTTACTTCAATCTCTCGCTGTTTTGCTCTTTTTTCCTATTTACATAATTTAAAATTCTGTTAACAACAGTTGATTTTATTAGCGAAGGATTTCTACATTCCGCAAGTACTTGAATGGAATTGAAATTGCATTGATAGTACAATACAAACATATTACATTTCTCAATATGTGAAAATATTACTATTAAAAATTTTAGTTTTTCAAATCACAGTTCACCATTCACAATTTCCAATCCAACAGTTATGTATAAACAATTTGTTAAATAATGACATTACTGGGATAACACGTGTTTTCATAACGTGTGCTACATTTAGCTAGCTACTTTGTCTGTGCAAGAACAATGTTGAAGGCTTAGTTTTCTCTAAAGTAAAAAAATCAAGATTATAATGTTATGAACAGCGGGAAAGACAGACCGAGCGACGGTGGCTGGAACGCCAAGGCCAGTGCGCGTGTCCCGAAACGCTGAATAGACTGATTGTTCATAACTTTATAAACATTTTTATATAAACAAGGTAGTTGGATACAGGAATAGAAACGAAGGATAAGTTAGTTAGAATTAGAGAGTTGAATAACGAACAATAATAATTGAGAATGTACATTTTACTGTGATTAAAGGAAATTATTGGCAATAATTATTTTTTGTTTATAACATCAGAAGTGGGATAGTGTCACGTGTCTTTCACAGAAAAAAAAAAACGTATTTATAACTGCTATTAACTATATACAGTGTGTCCCATTAAAGTGGTCAAGATGAGTGATGATGACAAGATGAGTGATGATGAAAATGCTCTTTACCAAAGTTTGCTGGAAAAACACATTGAAAGGAAGGTCAGTGAGATTTTTAATAAAAGTTGCACCCAGCTCAGAGCAAACTTGGAGTCGGCCAACTTGGAAACTGTATTGGGGGAACCGTCGACATCATCTGTTCGTGGCGATATAATTCCACTGTTTGATCCAGATGACAGCACAATGACGGTTACCGGATGGCTTCAGAAAATCGATCAATTGGGAGAAATACACAAGTGGTCGGAATATCAGAAAACTGCATTTATGCAAGAAAAACTGCGGGGATCAGCAAGAAGATGGTTTCATCGTTTGGAGGATTATAAGAAGACCTGGGATGAGTGGAAAACAGTATTGACGCTTGCATTTCCGAGATCCACAGATTATGCAACTGTGTTAGAGGAACTTGTTGCAAGAAAGAAAGAACAATGTGAAACCATGACTCATTATTACCATGAGAAACTGTCACTTACACAGCAGTGTAGGTTGGACAACGAAGCTACAATTTCCTGTTTGATTAAAGGATTGCCTTTAGAATTGCAGGCAAATGCGAGGGCTTTCAAATGTAACACTCCAAATGAATTATATGCAGGATTTTTAGCGTCTCTTGAAAATTACCGGAGCTACCAGGAGGAACATGAAAAATTAAAGAGGTCACGACCTGAAAGACATGAAAAAGTTCCCATTAGATCCGGAGGTTGTTTTAATTGTGGCAAATTTGGACATATTTCAAGAGATTGTCGCATGAAAAGTGTTTTACGATGCTATTTTTGTAACCGTTTTGGACACAAAAAGGAAGATTGCAGAGTTCGCAAATGCAATATTAATTAACCGAGTACGTCTTCGGGAAACCAGTAAAAATCTGTGAAAATTATAGGGAAAGATGTTAACCAAATGTATGCGAAGCAGTGTTCCATTAATAACGAAAATTTATTGGCTTATTTGGATAGCGGTAGCCAGGTTAATGTTATTCATACAGCTGTTGCCAAGAGGGCTAAGTTTCACTTGTATCCCAACTCAAATGTATTAAAGCATTGCATTTGGAGGCAATACGATAAAAACTGAGATGTCGGTAAAGTTTACGTTGCAAATTGACGTCGTTCAAATAGAGACTTCAGCTTTGGTGACTAGTGCAGATATGGACAATTTTGACATGATTGTCGGACAGCCGGTAATAAATGCTGAAGGTGTTACTTACTTCTAGTATGTGCGGGGATTGCAAAATTGATCAAAAATTACGATAACTGGTTACAAGACATTTTTGAGCAAGGAGAGGAAATGCGACCAAAAATTAGTTTGTTAAAAGACTGTATACCGTATCCTCACTCAACGATGATGGTGGACTGTGAAATTAGCGATGTGAATGAAAAGGATGAAGTTTTGATGGAAAACAAACGCTTTCAGTTCGGGAGAAGTGTGATTTGTATTCCCGGAATGGTGTTTAGAGGTTCTCATTGTTTGGTTCCGGGTTCGAACCTAAGTAATGAAGAAATACAGTGGAGACGAGGCAGACTAATTAGTAGAGGACTCAGATGTCAAGGCGGTACCGCTATGAGAGATTACAGGGTGAGTTCTCCGAGCCATAATACTAAGCATGTTAGAGAGATTCGGATAGGTGAGGTAGACATAAATGCTGATTTAGATTCTGAGTCAAAAGAGAAAGTTTTAGAAGTACTGAATAAATGGCAACATTGTTTTGCTAACTCATCTGCTGAGTTAGGAGTGGTGAAGGGATGCCAGTTAGAAATTAAGTAGTCAGATGAGTCGAAACCTGTATGTTGTCGTCCTTATAGATTGTCGTTAAATGAACGAACAATTGTAAGAGGAAAAAGTAAACGAGTTGTTAGACTCTGGTATAGTCAGGGAGTCACAGTCTGAATATGCTAGCCCTGTAGTGTTGGTCAAAAAGAGAGTTCAGAGCGAACAGCCGTGCTGAGCGGACGTGTTTGTTTGTGAGGTGAAGTGGACTGCAACGAACAAGATGTACCTGCCTTTATTAAGGCTACCTGGAAAGAATCTCTTTCTTTCCTTTTAATCACCGACCTAATCCCCGGCTTAAGTATAGAGGCCGTCGGCACACACACACACACACACACACACACACACGCACGCAC
>NW_019421672.1:56813-60982 GCF_000390285.2 Anoplophora glabripennis
CATAAACATGACACTACCCCCGGGGTTTACACAGACGAGCCGGCGAAGCAAGAAGAGCGCCAGAAGAAAGGGCCCTAGCCGGCGGGGCCCAGCCAGGACAAAAGGAGGTCCCACAAAGCGCCTACACCGGCCGCATTTGCGGTCGGGGTAGACGACGGATGGGGCCCACCTACGAAGGCTGTCCAGGCCTACACGAGATGAGGCAGGATAAAGAGGGATAATCCCCCTCGATCCCAAATCATTGAGGCCAATTTCTAGCCATGGAATAATGGCGCGCGGTCAAAAATAAATATCATGATTTTAAGTTGTGTGTGAGCTATAAATAAAATCACTGTTAAAAATATATACTCTATGCCAAATGTGGAAGAACAGTTAAATTTGTTAGGTGGGAAAATGTTTTTTTACAAGCTTAGATTGTAATCAGGGCTTCCATCAGATATCAGTAAAACCAAATTCAATTGGCAAAACTGCTTTCATTACACCTGACGGCCATTTTGAATATCTCAAAATGCTGTTTGGGCTGATAAACGCACCTTCTGTGTTCCACGAACTATTGAATGAATCTGGATTCAAGTTGAATTTAAAAAAAAAATGTTTTTTTCTTAAAAAGTCACATACACTTTCTAGGCCATGAAATTGGGCCAAACGGTATCTCGCCAAGATTGGTTAAAGTAGAAGCAGTCAAAAACTTTAAGCAGCCTTCAAATGTTCAAGAAATTAGACAATTTTTAGGTTTGGCAGGTTATTTCAGAAAATTTATTAAATATTTTGCTCTTCCTTTGACAAAATTAACTCGGAAAGATGGAATTTTTGAATCGGGAGAGACACAGTCAACAGCTTTTCAAAAACTTAAAGATCTTCTGAATAAAAAAAAAAACAAATCTGACAAAAATCTGCTACGGAAGTTTAGCTATAAAAATAACCGTTTATATAGAAAAACATTAAATGGAGACTTGTTATTCCAAAATTTGCACGATTTCAATTTCTCCGAAAATATCATGATGAAATAGGTCACCCGGGTTTCGGAAGATGTCTGAAATTAATTAGAGATCAATTTTGGTTCTCAAAAATGTCTCGTTTTATTAAAAAGTATAAAGCTGCATGTTGTCATTGTGGATATAGTAAAGGTGCATATGGTAAAATTGAAGGTGAATTACATCCGATACCAAAGTCGGATGAGCCAATGCATACAGTGCACATTGATCATGTAGGCCCATTTCTAAAAAGTAAATTAGGTTTTTCGTATATTTTAACTGTAGTCGATTCTTTTACTAAATATGTAGTTGCAAGACCAACGAGAACTCTAAGTTCGGCAGAATGCATTAAGAATCTGAGGCAAATTTTTGGAGAATTTTTGGGTTACCCTAAACGCATAATTTGTGACAATGGGTTGGCTTTTACTAGTCGGTATTTCAAAGAATTTGTAAGTGATAAACGGATCAGTCATATCAGAACTGCGAATGCTACACCTAGAGCAAATGGTCAGGTAGAGAGGTTTCATCGAACCTTATTAGATGGAATTAGAACTATGAATAGTGACAGGACAGATACTGGGATGATGAAATTCCCGAAATCATTTGGGGTATAAATAATTCCGTGAACAGTAGTACGAAGTTTACGCCATTTGAACTATTATTTGCGTATAGAGGCAATTTATTAAGTAATTTAGAAACACAACCGAGAGTCGTTAACTTTAGAGATAAAAGAGATAAGGCTAGTGGTAATCTTAAAAACATAGCGAGAAAAATGAAAATTCAGTATGATCGCAAAAGGAAGGCACCTAGAAAATATAAAAAAAGGTGACTTGGTTTTGTGGAAAGGAGGTATCTCATGTAGTGAGAAAGGTGTAAATAGAAAATTAAACAAAAAGTTTTATGGTCCATATAAAATAGTAAAAATATCCGAAGGTGATCGTTATAAAATAAGAAGTGTGCAAGGCATGAGAGGTTATAAAAATTTCAGTACTTTAGCAGCAATTGGCTCATTAAGACCATACTCGAGTTGTAAAAAAGACAGCGATCTCTTTAGCAGTGCTTCTGAAAGAGATATTAGAGATAGAGAAGACTTAATTGATTTATTGGAAAGTTAAAGAAAGATATAACGATGCATTTTGTTGTTCTGTTGTAAAGGATTTGATGTCAAGATAGAGCTAGTCGGACAGGACGACTTAAAAGGTAACCTGTGATAATCAACGAAAACATACAATATATTGGTGGTAATAGTCGGACAGGACGACTTAAAAGGTAACCTGTGATAGTCAACGAAAACATACAATTCACAATATATTGGTGGTGATAGTCGGACAGGACGACTTAAAAGGTAACCTGTGATAATCAACGAAAACGTACAATATATTGGTGGTGATAGTCGGACAGGACGACTTAAAAGGTAACCTGTGACAATCAACGAAAACATAGAAATATTGGGGGTGATAGTCGGGCAGGACGACTATAAAGGGAGCCTGTGTTCAGAGTTTAAGAATGCAAGTGAATGTAGTATAAATAGACAATGCGTTCTTTGTTGCTTGTATGTCGATTGGATGCCCTGGCCAGGCGTCTGCCCCGACGTACCGGTGATAAAGCGTATTGCGGGCGTGGTATACAGATTGTGTAACAGAAGTATAGATCTATCAAATGACGAATGGCAAAGCACAGCACATCTTTTCACATTTATGCTGACTAAATGATTATCTTGAACTTGACATCAGATCCTCAACAATAAATATGTTTGAAACAGTACACTGCCGCTAAGTTCCGTTTCTAGGTCAAGGCCAAGGAATTACCGAGGACGGGAATATACAGGATGGCCGAAATGTTATGAAGAGCGGGAAAGACAGACCGAGCGACGGTGGCTGGAACGCCAAGGCCAGTGTGCGTGTCCCGAAACGCTGAATAGACTAGTTATTATATAGTTAGTTATCTTAATAGTTAGAATTAGAGAGTTGAATAACGAACGATAATAATTGAGAATGTACATTTTACTTTGATTAAAGGAAATTATTGGCAATAATTATTTTTTGTTTATAACAATAATAATGTGTGTATTTTGCTTAAAAGAAGTGCAATATTATCATAATTAATTTGTTTTTTTTTTTGTAAAAACTTTGTTATTTTGCTATTTTCTTTGTTTTAAATTGTACTCAAATCTGTTAGCACTTTTACTTTGCTTTATATTTTGCCCTAATATGTAATAAAACACGAGAAGCTGCACACAGGCTTGCCTTTGCAGCTCCTTTGTTTATTTATTATATTATTGTATATTAATGTATCGTTTGTTTAATACTGTTTATAAAATATGTTAATTTCATATTTTTTAAAAAGATGTTTGACCTCAATTTAGTCACTGATTAGTTCCAAAGAATTACACGTTTATTATATTTATAAAAAAATTATAGTTGACACGTGTTAACACGAAAATGTTTACATTTTTTATACCAAAATTATAGATAATGTAATAAACGTAAAAGATACAGGCAACATGTAGTATATCATATGAAAGAGGAAAAACAAGCAATTTTTTGTACCCACAGCCGCTTCCATGACATTTTTTTTTTGCCCGCGTAGAGGACACAGCAAATTACATACAATACATTAAAAATCTGTTAGCACTAAGTGAATTATATCAATTTTGCCATGAAATTTTATTAAAATAACTTTCCTCTGCCTCTTAAAATAAAAAAGTTAGACGACCCTAAACTTTCGGTACTTTTCCGTTTTTTTTATGATTACTCTCAAAATTGGCTATGGATCTCAAATTTAGTTTTACAAGCATAAAGCTCGCAAAAAATGCAACAAAAAACATATAAAGATTTTTGATGTGCGTCCTATATTAAGCGCGCGCCATTATTCTATGGCTAGAAATTGGCCTCAATGATTTGGGATCGAGGGGGATTATCCCTCTTTATCCTGCCTCATCTCGTGTAGGCCTGGACAGCCTTCGTAGGTGGGCCCCATCCGTCGTCTACCCCGACCGCAAATGCGGCCGGTGTAGGCGCTTTGTGGGACCTCCTTTTGTCCTGGCTGGGCCCCGCCGGCTAGGGCCCTTTCTTCTGGCGCTCTTCTTGCTTCGCCGGCTCGTCTGTGTAAACCCCGGGGGTAGTGTCATGTTTATGTGTGGTATGGTTGGGTAGGGTAGTGCGGCTATGCAGCCTGGGATGCGCTTTGCTAAGG
>NW_019421672.1:64269-96652 GCF_000390285.2 Anoplophora glabripennis
CGCACGTCGTCTGTCACGTATTAAGTTTTTTATGTCATCGGGGAGGGTGCCCCGGGGGTTTGTCAGTCGGGGGACAATAGTCTCCGTCGTAGTCTGAGTCAGGGCGTTTTTAATGTCAGTCTCAAGGGAGAGGATTGCCGCCTCCAGATCATGGGTGGTTTCGATGACTGGGAGCGCCATGTTTCCTTGCATTACTGTTCGGAAACGCTCCCAGTCAGTGAACCTCCTCGTGAAGGTGCCTTCATATCTCTGTCTTCGCCCCAGATCCAGAAATATTGGATTGTGGGCGGAAGACCCTTCGTATTGGGTGGATATTTGGGCATTTAACGGTATAGATTTTAAGAGGGCAATGTCGATAACGTCGGGGCGTCCTACGGGTCCGTAATGTGTCGGTTCTGTCGGTCCGAGTATAGTCAAGTCGTCGTGTCTGTCTTGGTAATTCAGCAGGACGCGACCTCTTGTGGTCGTCGTCCCGCTGTGCCATATGGGGGACTTCGCGTTGAAGTCCCCGATGGCAATTGTCTGGGGCCAGGAAAGGATTTTGCCTATATTAAGCAAGATCCATAGGAGTGGCCCTCTTATAGTAGACAGACTGTATATAGATTCAGTGTCTGATAATTTGTTATAAGTATTACAAGAAAAGTAATAAACTTATTATTCTTCATCATATTTTTTTTATTATTTACTGGCTGATCTAGATTACGTATATTTAATCAAATATTAATGGATATGTGATTTAATCAGTGAGCCTTATTAATTTTTGTGTGTTGATACCTAAAATTCGTGATGATACCACGTCATATGCTGACGTCGGGTATTTGGCTAACTCAATGGAGAAGGGAGTGGTTCTAGATATTATAGGGCGCCAGACAATTTTCAATAGCCAGATAAATACCTTAATTAGTAGAAGTCAACTACCGAAAACAGTCAAAAGGGACGTTGACTACAAATAAAATAAAACAAATATAACCCTAGATATATTCATGTATTTACATTTACCATCATAGAACAATGGGCGCAATTAGTTGGAATATATTATTTATGAATCACCTGTAAATTATTAATTGATTAAGTCAACAAGATGTAACGCCGTACACAAAACCAGAGATTAGGGGATATAGCAACAAATAATAAATAATAAGCAAGCCGGGAATAAGCAGTAAGCTCGAAATCGCAACGCTTGAGCTCAGGCGCATGCGCAGAGTACAGATAAGCGAGAGTAAGGAGTAAACCGTAAGCGAGTACCCTAGTTTCCGGAAGCGGCGTGCAATCTGCTGATGATAAATCGTAATAACTAAGGCAATAGCACTATACTATCAGCAGCATTCATTAATAATTGAATACAAGTAACTTAGATTAACGAAATGGCGAGCAAATTAATATACATGCATATGGCATAAGCCAGTCAGCTAAGCACATACTAAATAGTAGTTAGGTTTATGATTTAAGAACTAATTCTACTAAGCAGAGAAACAAGTATATACATACCTATATACATATAAAAAAAGAAAACAGAAAAGAAAATGGTAAAGGATTCAAAACTTGCGTGTTAATATCCTTGGACAGTGCAAGCAACTATTTCGAAGTAAGGAGCAAAATCAGGTCAGTGGTAGAGTTGTTGGACGCTCCGCCTCCAAGACGTGGGCACGTTCAAATTGAGGTTGGCACGGGAGTTTATCTGGCCAAGAACAGGTTCGTCCACAGTGCACCTAGCTTCGGTAAAAGGAAATTCGGCATCCAAAAAGGAAAGCACAGCTTCCAGGAAATCCCAGCACCGAACAAGTTTGATCCCAATAAAAAAACCCCTTAACTAAGGGGTTCTTTATAAAACTTGCCGCTTGTAGGCTATATGCGTATGCGGACAGACGAATACGGACCTTATGGTACCTCAATTCGTTTTCCTGGGGATACGATTTTCACACGGCGTGGTGTCAGTGATCCTTCATAAGAAGTCAGAATAAGGTTTTTACACCAAAAATAATATAATTTACAGCACTATCTACCCCTAAATTCTTGATGAATGACCACAAAAATTGCTCCTAGTTAAAGATGATTTCAGAAATCATAGATTTTTCACTGGCCACCAATTCACACACACCCTCCAAAAAATCTAACCTTCTCCTCTCTTTTCACCCAGAAAGCGCGCGGAAAACCCCCCCCCGGAAACTAATCATAGTGTGATTGGACAATAGCTTTGCCAATCACAGTCAAGCATGTCGGAAATAATTGAAAATATTGTTTTTTTCCCGATACAACAATGCAACGGAAGGCTATAATACTATATTCTAAGTGTAAATTAAGTAACTAAAATGAGACCATTTCATAATCGGGAGTTTTCAACTTAAAAATGCTATGCACAGTCGGGNAGTCAAGCATGTCGGAAATAATTGAAAATATTGTTTTTTTCCCGATACAACAATGCAACGGAAGGCTATAATACTATATTCTAAGTGTAAATTAAGTAACTAAAATGAGACCATTTCATAATCGGGAGTTTTCAACTTAAAAATGCTATGCACAGTCGGGCAACACTGTACCGCGCAGACTCTACTTGACTTAAGGCTTTTTTTCGCGAGTGCGCCGCCGCCGCCGCGCGCCATTATTCTATGGCTAGAAATTGGCCTCAATGATTTGGGATCGAGGGGGATTATCCCTCTTTATCCTGCCTCATCTCGTGTAGGCCTGGACAGCCTTCGTAGGTGGGCCCCATCCGTCGTCTACCCCGACNCGCGCGTGATTTTTAAATTTCTCGATTTCTCGACACTTTTTTCTCGTCTCGAGTAAGGCCAGATTTTCCGGGAATTCTCGCTTCGAGAAGTCTCGACCAGAAACCCTAAGTACAATATAGAAAATGATTATCCACCATCTTATAAACGATTAAAGTAGCCTGCAATGGCTTTAAGTGGCTTTTTACCGCGTGACCCCACGCCGTGGAGGCATATAGGTTATCTGCGGTTGAAGTACCACCTTGATAAGCGTCCGCTTATTCCTTAAACTGAGGGTGTCTCCACCTTTGAGTAAAACCCCATTCACAATCAATTCGCGGGCGAAGTCTGACTTGGCCACGCGTGCTTACCTTTCGCATTTCAATGTAGCCGTTCAGAATAAAATCTCGAGCCGGCAAACAAGTTGAAGTGCGCGTGAAACCTCGCAAGCTGCAAACCGTGCCGACTTCCGTAACGGTTACGGGATATGCGCAATATTATTGTTTTAATAAAATGTCAACATAATTTTAATTTGATGGAATTTTGAAATTAGTTTAACCATTATGTTGCTTAACCACGATGGAAGAATGAGAAACTTATTATCCCCTCTTTTACAGGTAACAATGCTGTTGTTGTTACTTAAAAAGACAGCTATTATAGCAATTCGAGCAAAAAAACTCCATTAAAAGACTTCTGGGTCTTGGGGGAGTAAGACCAATTCTAACGGCCCGGAGAAATCATGAATTTTATGAAAATTTTCTTCGTGAAGCTCGTTTCAGTGAGCCCAACATTTTTTTTCAATTTTATAATCTGTCAGATTTATCATAGTGGTCTGTAATTGGAGATACACTGTAATAAAAATTCGTCGCTAAACTCGGGAGCAGCTTGGAATTGGCTCACTTTAATTATTATTATGGATTATTATTGTACATTTTAATTTAAAATTTTGAAAACAAACAAAATATAAATGTAACCTAAAGTATACAGCTAAAACAGCTGATTTAAGTTGAAGTCAACGCGCATGTACCAAGTGTCGCCTGAATTTTATTCTGAATGGTCAAATCCGTGCAGACGTTTCCACGTGAGACGCTGGTCCATCGTCACGCCCAGGTATCGTGTTTGTCGATTCCAGGAGATGGGTTCCTGGGATAGTGTCAGTCTGTCGAGATTTTGAGGGTTTTTTCGTTTGGTAAAAAGGATAGCCGAACTTTTGTTGGGATTAATTTTGACTTTCCACCTGTTTCACCAGTTTCAAGTTGGTATAAGGAGTGTTGGAGGAGGGAGGCGGAATATCTAGGATCTACGGATTGGGATGTGATTGTCAGGTCGTCGGCGTATAAGTATATGTTGGTGTTGGGGGGATCTGGGATGTCGGAGTTGTAAATGGTGTATAGGTGTGGGGACAGGACGGTGCCCTGGGGGACACCGGCCTCCATGGGACGGGTGGTGGAAAGGGAATCTTGGATTTGGATGCGGAATTTTCGGTGGTGTAGGTAGGATTTTATGAGTTTGGTAAAGGATATGGGATATTGGTTGGTGAGCATTTTCATCAGTAGGCCTTCATGCCAAACCGTATCGAAGGCCTTTGCAACGTCCAGGAAGACAGTACCAGTGTACTGTCCCCTGTTGAAGGCCGCCGTGATGTGCTCGGTAAGGAGAAAGATTTGGAGTTCAGTAGAATGATTGAGTCGAAAGGCGAACTGCTCGTCTGGAATGACTTGCAGTTCTTGGGAGTGGGTTCTTAGACGGGGTATGATAATTTTTTCTACCACTTTGCTCATAGCCGGGAGCAGGCTAATGGGCCGGTAGTTGGATGGGATGGTGTGATCTTTGTTGGGTTTTGGGATAAGGATTATGTTTGCTGTTTTCCAGCGGGTAGGGAAGTGTTATTAGTCTGAGTGTCGCGTTTGTTATGTTTAGTAGGGTCATGAGGCCCTTGTGTGGTAGTCGTTTAAGTGTCGTATTATGTATATTGTCGGGTCCGGGGGCTTTTCTGTTTTTAAGTCTGTGTATTATCAGTCTTAGTTCGTCAGGAGTTGCGGGGGGGATTATGTCATTGTCTGGCTCTCTGTCGACGCGTCGGGCCGCGCGCTCAGCCACTATCTCGAATTCCTCGTCTTCGTCGGGCAGCTGAGGCAGTCTATACTGCAGTTCCAGGCTGCCGGCGAAAGCCTCGTGTAAACCACCCCCGCACTACCGTGGATTGGGGGAATTTTTCAGCGAGCGGTCTGTCGCAGGGCCCTCTGCGTTTTCCAGAGGCTGTTGTCTTGTGGATCCAGCGACTCCAGGTGCCTTGCCCAGTTGTCCTGTCCTTCACCCGTCTGTTAAGTACGTTTAAGGCATGTCTGTGTAGGGGGGAGGGGGGCGGTTGCGGGTGGCAAGCCTAAGTTTTTCAAGTCATCGGGGAGGGTACCCCGGGGGTTTGTTAGTCGGCGAACAGTGGTCTCCGTCGTAGTCTGAGTCAGGGCTAATCGAAAGTTCACTTTGAAAATTTTCGGTCTATCCCAAATCATATGCGAAACATGTTGACGCTAGGTAAATGAATGACTGTCGCGGATTGGGGCATTTCTTCCATATTTCTTCGTTGCCAGTTGAGTGGTTCAGTAGAATGTGTTTAAAATGAGTAGTCGCCGCCTAAAGAGGTCCATTGTTTGGGATTTTTTTGAAAAAAAAAATTATATAGAAAACATAATTTGGTATTATTTTCATTCATATGAATTTTTATCCCCGCTAAATAAAGCTCCCATCTGACCCCCCCGCGATGCCACTCATAAAATTCCTGCATACATTTTTTCTTGTATGTCGGTGCGGTGATATTCGATTTTCTCATCTATCCTCTCGGCCGTCGGCCGTCTTATCTCGAGATGTTGTAGCTCGTTAGAACGTTGGAACAATCGAAACATCTGCGCACTCGGTCGAGTAGCGCAGGTGTTAGTAACGCTGTGGCCACTGTCAATACTGTCATTCGTATCCGAATAATCGAATGATTCTAGAGGACCACTCGAGATACCTCGAGAGATTTTCATAATCGATATAATCGATAATTTTCATTCGAGTAGTCCCATCACTAGTTTTTAATGTCAATCTCAAGGGATAGGATTGCCGCCTCCAGATCATGGGTGATTTCGAGGTTAGAACAGATAAATTACTTATAACTATAACTTATTTTAAACAGCTAAACTTTACTTTGTTATTATTCTGTGATCAAGATATTAGAAAGCAAAGTATATACAAACCACGCAGACTTAAACGTTCGTTATAAGAAGTAAGAAAATACAATTCTAATAAAGCTACAATTATTTAAAAAGTAAGTTTGGATTATTTTTATTTTTACTAAGAATTTCCCTTGTATATAATTTTGTTTTAATTTTAAAAAATTTTTGCAATTGAGACGGCTTTCATACTATTACGCGAACGCCACTTTTTTAGCGTGTTCAATGATTTATCAAGTAGCGACCTTGACTATGTCGATTTGACCAATTATCGTTGAGAACGCCACAAAAATGGCGTTTTCGCGTATACTGTGGAAACTGTCTGATGCTGAGATCCAAAGAGGGTAAAATCGGGTATTTTCAACTTCTCACTTGTAGAAAATTACATTTTGCCTGTGGCAACACTGCCGAAATGTCAAACCGCAGCAAACTATAGTTAACCAGGTTAGCGGTTTTCTCGCCAAAAAACCCTTATTATTAGGTATTGATTTTAATTTTTAGGTGACATAATTTTGACATTCTAATCTAACTCTAACACAATTACCAATAACAGTAACATATTTTACAGGTTTTGTATTTAATTTATCTAATCTATATGATTAAACACATGCTTTATTAAAAAGTATGTCATCTGCAACAGTAAGTAGACATACAAAAATTAGGACAATAAACTTATTCAGAAATTTTAGATGCCGCTTTTGGATGATGACACTATAGCTTTTGGTGAAGATTTAGATACAGGCAGAAGTAAAGATTCTTTAACGTAAGTTATTTCAATTTTTAATTATTAAAACTATACCATGTAAAAATAACAGAATATTAAATTATTCAACACTATGTCTTATTCTTTGTCAATAATTTTTAAAATGAGTAGGTGAGAAATGTATTTGTCAAAGCTTTGAACGGTCTGGAATATTCTCATTAGTTTTAACAGATACGCTACCAGATCAGTAAAAATAAGGTTTAATGTCAACAAATTTTGACATTTATAAGCCATCAAAATCTAGGATGTATCGCTGTTGACATACTCTGGTGTACTTAATATATATTTTAGTACTATTATTTATTACTTTTATTACACTATTAAACAGTGCCTCTTTTTGTGGCATGTTGTCTTGGATCTAACGGTGACAACTGTACTACCCCCTAATCGTGAACAGCCTTAGTTCCCCTAAATTCCTAAAACTCTAGACAATGTCAAGAATTAGGTTCCATCAAAATTTAAATCTACTAGAATGTATGCTGGCCTTTATTCGTCACCCTCTCTCAAAACAAAGAACTTTTATTTATCTTGAAAACATGCATTTTCCTATTTATATTTGACATCAATTTTCTTGAGAGGCTAATAGGCATATCCAACATTTTAACAAAATTTGGGTTTACTGTCTACGTGTACATCGTTTCACTTTTCATGGAGTCGCCCTTATATCTGTCTTACTTTTAGATTTTAAAGTTTATTGAAAATATTCATACAAAAAATGCATGGTAAAAGAGAAAGCAAAATAATTCTCTTCATTTCAATTAACCAACTTAATTTCCTATGCATTTTTAAACCCTTTTATTATTTCTTTCATATTTCTTGCCTAGCAATTTCGCCACATCTGTCTAATTTAATTTCCTCTCATACAAAGCCCGCCCTTATAAATTTTCGTAATAGTGCTCCAGAAATCGAAATAATTATTTAGTAATTTAATGTTGTAATTTTGTCTAGGAGCAGATGGGTTCTTACACTAATCTTTCTTTAATGACTAAAAAATTTGTTTATATCAGAATAATCACTTATTATATCATGTTGCGTGTAATTATTTCATACTAAAATGTCAAAACGTTTTAATTTAAAATAATCGAGATATATGAAAAGTAAAACACAATGTAAATTTGTCCTTATTCTTAACTATCTTAAATTTCAAATATCTGCATTGTATACTAACCAGCGTTGCCAGACGTCCCGATTTTTAACCCAAAATTAAATGTTCTGCGGGGAACAGGCTCTGTCCCGCTTTTCCTGCTCTTGTTTTGTTTTTTTTTTTTTTGTAGGCATCAATTATTTTTTTATTAAGTAGATATTCAAAGAGTTTCAAAATCCCGCGTTGCCTGAAAAAAAATCTGGCAACACTGATACTAACATAGTTTAATAGTCGTATCTAACACCAAACCAACATGTTAGATATGCGGATAGGAGACAGAATGGCAGAATCGAAGACAGCACGCAATGTTCTTAAACAACAATGCAAAGTAATAAACTGTCAATCAAATTAAAATTGTTTCTGTTTTGAGAGTATTGATAGAGGGGACTATACTCAAGATATATGCCTGTACGCATAGTCAATCGCCAGCGACTCACCAGAGATTCGTCGTTCGCTGGTCGAGATTTTCAATGCAGTCATTCGCCAGCTAAGTCAAGCATGCGCATTAGTGAAACTTCTGGCGAAGCGCCGGAGATTGCCAGTAGCATCTCCAACATTTCTCCAGAAAACAAGTAACCTATTTTCATTGTGTTTTTGAGATTGTTCCAATAATGGATTGTGATTTTAACATGTATAATGCAAACAGAGATATTTCTGATTTAGATATAGTCACAACTATACAGGGTGATTCACAAACGGTGACCAAAAATGAAACCTAGTATTCTTTGGTGAATTTTAAGGGGAGTTCAAAGATCGTATAAAGTTTTTATTTAAGACTTGGATAAAAAGATACAGGGTGTTAAACTTAAAAAAATATTTTAAATTTTTTTAAATAATTTAAAAACTAGTAACTGAAATAATTTAAAATTGGGCACATGTATTTATGTAAACATTGTCCAAAATCTGAGGCTTTTTCCGAAAATTTAGATGCTCCAGTGCCGGAGATATAGGGTATCGGTGGCATATTTTTCTAAATTAAATAGTACGCCACTGCTTTACGGTCATCAATCATGATATTTTCGAATTCATCTTTCAATTTTCTACTAATTACTATTATGTTTATTGAAAAAGTCTGATTTTCGAATAAAATTCGGTTTAAAATTACATAGTAGATTGCAATAACAACTTTGAAATTCTGAGCAGTTCGAAAAAAGAATAAATATTGCTTTTCATCATATTCAAGTAACAATAAATTTCGAACAAATTACATTTTCATTACTAAAAAGATGTCGTGCCTGTGTTCGTCGAAATGGAGTACTTTTGAGCATTTACTCAAATAAAATCATTAAAATCATGACTAATGTTATTAATTTCTTTATTCGATTAAATAATCGAATGATTAGTGTTGATTTACTCGAAAATCAGGCTTTTTTCCTCAGGCCTCAGATTTTGGATAATATTTACATAAATACATGTGCCCAATTTCAAATTATTTTAGTTACTAGTTTTTATATTATTTAAAAAACTTTAAAATATTTTTTTAAGTTTAACACCCTGTATCTTTTTAACAAAGCGTCCTAGATAAAACCTTTATACGAAAGACTTCCCTTAAAACACCTTTAGATAATTATGCTTTGACAATAATTTATGTGATACAAACAACTATATACCAGAGATGCTCAAGTAATACATTTCAAAGCACCATGCCATGCTCAGGTTAGAACAGTACGTATTCGGTGTAAAATAGCATTGCGCATGCTTAAGCGCCTGTAGTTGAGACTATCACTCATCTGGCGATTCGCCAGAACGGAGATCGCCGGGCAAATGTCTATGCAATAGAAATTACGTGCCGTTCTTTCGCCAGAGATTCATCAGGTATAACTTTGGCGAATCGCTGGCGATCGACTGTGCACACGGGTGATAGTTTCTCAGGCATGAATTAGCCTAGCCACCCTTGCACATTCTAGATTTAAATTTCAATGAACTGCACCCCCTTGCACTTGAGATATTTGAAAAGTGGATTTTTATTTTTTAATTAAATTGAAGTAATTTGTAATAGTACAAACCTTACACCAATCTCACCAATGTGTTGTTATACAGGATTTTTTAAAAAAAAATGAAGTACAAATTTAATATTGCTGCCATTATGCAATATTCCTTCCAGTTGTTTGTTAATGTTGAAATATTTGTTTAAGAAATTTTAAATTTAAAAAATAATTTTAAAACAGTTCTGGTAACTTAAATATTTTTAATAAAAATACGAAAATGAGAATAGATATTCTGAATTATCACTGAAAATGGGAAATCTATAAATTCCCTACTTAAGCTTTATGAACCATTTTAGGCACCCATATGTAACATGTTTTCATCTAGTATTTAGAGGAGCTTCTATCATTGTGTACATGCTATGTGGCTGGTTTAGTGACAGTTTTATTGCCAGTTTTGTAACTGTTGTATTATTCTTGTCGATGGATTTCTGGACAGTAAAAAATATTACTGGAAGATTAATGGTAGGACTGCGATGGTGGAATTATGTAGATGATGATGGAAAATCGCATTGGGTCTTTGAATCTAGAAAGGTCTTTTTTATTTCTTTTTATTTTTATATATAATATTCGTAGTTAGTTATATGTGGCCCTTTTCAGGGCTCTTCACAGAATAGAATAAATGAGAGGGAAGCCCGCATATTTTGGACTGCACTAATATTAACTCCACTTATTTGGGCCATATTTTTTATAGTTGCACTTTTTGGATTAAAATTAAAGTGGTTGGTAAGTACTTACGCATAGAAATAAATAATAGAAAATAATATTTTCTTTAATTTAAATATATTTGCAATATCCATATTTTTGTCCTTTGAAATATAATTAGGAATTAATTTCAATTAATAAAAAAATCAATAGTGGGATTCTGGGATTTCCAATTTTACGTTTATATACCAGTTCAAAAAATTTTTACCTTCAGTTAATTAAATCACTAGTCTGAATTTCATTCAACCAATTTCACCTGGCTGGTGAGATGAGCAAACGTGAGAAAGCGTGAACTACATATAAAAAGTTAGAATATCGAGTAGTGATAACTAAAGTACAATCAGGAGAAAGCGAAAAAGGATAACTCCGATATATTTATTACTTTAAATGCATTTAATCACATTTATTTATATGCTTATTTATTAATTATTTTAATATTTATTCTCTGCTTTGTGCATCTAAAATTTTGGTCGTTCATGCATTCGGACATATGACATGACATAATGACATCCCTCAAAACAAAAAAAATAAACAGTATGTTCTACTTAAAAATATCTTTTTAAATTGATGTTCAATTGTTTTTCTAATCACAAATTCTAATTCCGATGTCTTACAGATGTCTGCATTGTTGCTTCTTAATAATCTTAATATCAATGTAAATAGAAGTATTTCGTTGTGTATTTCTTATTCAACAATTCAGGGAAATGCTTGCTCTCTGTAGTTTCCCCTAGATTTTTTGTAGAAATATACTAATCTTTTTCCCTTTACATGATCAAATACTCAGAAAATCTTACTTTTTAATAGCCTATGTTATTATGAAGTTTTTGAATCGTTTTTATATTTATTTTTTATTTTTTTTTCAGTTACTAGTAACTATTGCTCTCATTCTTAATGGATCAAACTTATATGGTTACATAAAGTGTAAAGTAGGAGGTTCTGAAAACTTAAGTACCGTCACTTCTAATTTCTTCAGGAAACAGGTACTACAGAATGCTGTTTCCCTAGTGGCACGACAAGCTTCTAATACACCAGCTAATCCATTAAGTCAGCCTACTAATACAGTTTAAAGTTTTACAATACCAGATGTAAATGTTTAATTACTTTTAGTAACATTGTGATATTCATTATTAGAATAAATGTTTTAAGTTATTTTTAGAAGTATTTTTATTTTGCGACATATTCGTGTTCTATCAATGAATAATAGTGACAATGTTCTACCATGGGTAATATAAGCTACGCTAGCAAATTTGTATTTTCTGTCTTCCAAACATTGAATAACGAATATTCCTCGTCGTAAGTTTCTTTAGTTTTTGGCGGAAGTAATCCCAAAGATGCAGTTTTCACTTCTAGTCGAATGTTTTCTGGCAGACTCCCATCATATTCTACATACACTCCAAAATGAAAATCAGAAAAAAAGGATATTGATTAGATTCACTGACAACATTAAAAATGTCGCAGTTATATTTTAATGTTTAAAGATGATGCCACTTCAAGAAGTAGGTTTTTTGACCATTTTCTCTTTCTATGTTTCAGTGAGAGGCATGTCATTTCAAATCTGCCTTTTGAGCTCTTAATTCAACTCGGTAATTAACATTTTACATTTTGAAATGGTCCTTCCTTTAATCAGCCTACAATAATTACATTTATTTGAGAAACTTTAAAAGATAGTTACTGTTCGTATTTTTCTGATTTTCGTTTTGAAGTGCGTGTAGAACGTAATGGGAGTCTTTGCCAGAAAATATTCCACTGGAAGCCAAAGGTGCATCTTTGGGATTACTTCCACCAAAATCGAAACAAACTTACAAGGAACATTTGTTACTCGAAGCTTGGAAGACAGAAATTGCAGTACAAGTAAACTTGGAAAAGTTATCGTGACATATATTTTTTACAAAGGGTATGTTATTTAATGGCAAGTCTTCAACTATGTAGGTGCAATATTCAGTGTTCTACATTAAATGTCTACATAAATACAGCTATTAGCAAATATCACACTATTATAAAATAGAAGCAGGTTGGATACGTGGCCAAATAATCGTCAGTTTTAAGAGAAGAAATCAACAAATATCTTGTAGACACACCAGATGATAGCTTTTTCTTGAAAGGTACATTGTTTACTTATTTTAAGTTGTTTTACTATATTATTGTCTTATGTCTAAATGGTTGCAGAAAAAACTGATATTCTACTGGTTCATTTCCCATTGATGAAAAACAACTGTTTCTCAACTACCCACTAAGAAAATACACTGTTCAACCCATAAGCCTTAACACTTTTAGGAAAAAATTTACAAATTCAATAGAATTTCTATTATCCGGCACTTCATTACACTGGCACGTCCAGTAATTCGGCGTAATTTTTTCCGCGTTCGTTTTCTATACTTGAAGAATGCAGTTTATGAAGTTATAGTTTCGTTGAAATATTATTTTACAGAAACAAAAACATTACAATGTACATACAAATGTAACATGTATGTATGTATGTAGCAATCTCTTTGTTAATAAACAATTAAAAGTAACATTTTTTAATTTAATACTGTTTACATTATACATATTCCATTAATTCGAATTTTTCAGTACTTTTAGGTTTTTAAACGTGTCGGATTAATGAGATTTTACTGTATTGGACAGATTCCTGAAATTTCAGAAGCATATACCGGTCAATCATTTCACAGATCAGCAGCTACTTTTTTATCAGATTGTGGTTGTCACTATTTTAAAGCATTTTGGAGTTGGAAAAATGACAAAGTAGCTGAAAGATATGTTGAACATTCTCTTCAACAGAAAATTGAGATTGGGAAGAAAACTTTGAATAACAACAATGCTGATGCTGGTTCTACTACTGTTTGTTTTACATTACTGCTGACACTACTACTACTGCTTGCCCTACAATCACAGTACGAAATATTAATAGAAGGATGCATCACAAAAATATGTCCCTTGTATTAGTTTTAGTAATAGAATCCAATTTCACAATGCAACTTACTTATACAAAAATTCTCACATTTCTAAAGGTTAAATTTTGAATTATGAATATCTAAGTCAAATTTTCTACAGAGTGGTCCATTCTAAACTACATCCTGATCAAGATAGTTTCAGGATCATCAAGAAATAAGGGTACCTTTTTTCATAAAACTTAAAAAGAACATATTCTTATAACACAAAAAGCAGTATAACACTATATCGTCATATAGTTCAATCTATAAAAATAAAATTTTATATTGTAGTTATACTTACAGAGTTATTTATATGTAGTTTTACTCCATGAAACTCCGAGAGCAGATAATACAACGAAAAATAATGGTACTTTATCATATAAACTTTTCTACTAAACTAAAAACTAAAAAATTTTCATTTACTGTAAATATCACCTGAAATAATAGAGGTATTTGAACTAAATTTGGTATATGTTATATTGGGTCAAGTTTGCATAAAATATTGCAATATCAAGACTGTTAACGCAAATCAGTGGCAGAGATATGGGAAACTTATTTGACTATTTTATAAAAAAAAGTAGTACGGTCCTGTCCAAAATAAAAAGCATGCCAATGGTAACAAAAACTACCTCTTACATGTTGTCGATATCTGTCTGTTTTACGGCAAATTGGATTTCTCTTTTTCCTTTCAAATTTGCCAGATACTGTGCATGTGCGTTATGTACTTTTTAAATTTCTGTTAGAAATATTTTGGCTAGTTTCAACTAATTTAAATAAAAAATTAAGTAGCTTCCTTCGAATCAATATTATTATTATTTGATTATTACAAGAACTTCAAGAGAATCATTAACTTCCATGTTTTTTAGATTTCCCAAACATTTTTTTCCGACAGTAAAATTTTTTGTGTGAATAACACCGTTTTAGTAAATAAAATTGAAAGCAAAAATAAATGTGGAAAACAATTTACAAAAGCTGAAATACACGAAAATTTAATTAAAAGGTTAATAACAAAATTACATAATTCAATGCAAAAATTAGATTAACTAACTAATAAATGATTATTGCTGCTACTAACATTATTGAGTACATTTCATAATGGGTGTTCAAAATGGGTACAATTAGCTACGTAGGGTGTTACAATATTTAATTATATCGCTGGAGCTGAACCCTGTCTTTTAATTATGCTTAATATGGAGAAGTCTATGGGGATAAGATCTGGTGCTCTCGCTGCCCATGGAATAGGGCCCTCTTTGCCAATCCATCTGTTAGGGTAGTTGACGTTTAACCAGTTTTCCCTGCCAGAATGAACAGAAGCCCCATTTAATTGCAACCACATATTCCTCCTTAAGGCTAAAGATCCAGCATCAAATAAAAATTTTGCACATGAAATTGATGGAAATTAATGATTTCCTTAAAGTTCTTGTAATAATCAAATAATATTATTGATTCGAAAGATGCTACTTTATTTTTTTATGTAAATTAAAAGTCCAATTTGCCATAAAACGGAGACATATATCGACAAAATGTAAGAGGTATTTTTTGTTCCCATTCGCACGCCTCTTCAGAAAATATAATTATTTTTTGCACAGGACCGTATTATTTTTTTTAGAAAATAGTTAAATGAGTTTTCCATATCTCTGCCACTGATTACAAAAGTCTTAATATTATAGTATTTCGTGGAAATTTGACTCAATATAACATACACCAATTTTAGATGCCATTATTATTCGTTGTACTATCTGCTCCCGAAGTCTCTTAAAACTGCGACACCCTGTATATAATTAAAAACAATTATCGCTTACTCAATGACAAATTTTTTCATGAGGAAAAAATAAATTTATAAGAACTGGATTAAAACCTTTGGCAAAAAAATGATTACTTACGATTAAAAAGGAAGGGATAAAAATAATAGGTGGGGTCCTTATCACATAGATAACAAAATTTTTATTTTTTTTTCCAACTACATTAAAATAAATTAATACAAGTACAAATTATTTAAAATTTTTGAGACTCCTCAAAAAATAATTTTCTTTGTACTACTGGAATATGTTTTGTCCGAAATAAATAATTTTCATTCCCCAGTACACTATATAATCTTTCTCCTTCCTTTCCCATCATTTTTCGAAGTGCTTGATTTCTTTCCAAAATTTTGGTGTAGTATTCTTTTCCACCTTCCACAAATATTGTGTTCTTTTGCTTTAATTCTCTATCAACATTTTCTTCAAAATATATTTGTGACACATCTTTTAACATCGTATACAGACCAACAACAAATAGACCAACGAAACCATACATTGTAACTCTGACTCCTCGTGGTTTATTGTAAAGATTAAACTTATTATTAATAAAGTTTCCTAAAGAATAAGCTAATACACAAGAACTTGTTGCAAAAATTGTATCAAGCAAAGGCTTTGGGGTTTGTCTGAATTTTATTTCTTTTGACATGGCATATATTTGTGCATTTTCAGACAAAACTAGAGAATTCAGTAATTTTTTACCATCTTCCGATTCCCAAATTACAGATTCGTGGTTTACCTGAAATCATAATAAATTGAAAAGTGCATATTTATTTTAAACACAATTTCAAGATACCTAAATTAAACCAAACTAGTACAACCAATTGTTGTGCTGTGTGCTCAATAATTTCAAAAATGGCAGCATTTATATATTAATATGTAAGAGAAAAAGTAAATTGTTCATACATGACTATAAGATTTTCGATGCTTTTCCTGTAAAAAAGATATGTAACGAGCGTTCAAATAAAAACGTGGTCGAAGTTGGCTCTGACACATTGGACGTAGGGAGTAGCTTATAGCGACCAACTTAACCTCATTTCTCAACGAGCTGTATAGCAGCTGTCAGTTTCAATAACGTTAATGACTATATAACTTTATTTTAACAAGTTAAACGATAGGAGAACAAACGCAAATCTTTTTTAACACTGTGTTGCAGGTACCGACTGATACTCCCACCATTTGTGATAAAACACGTACAGAAGTTCTTGGCGCATTTTCCATTATTTGTTGGACATTTTCTTTTAATTCTTCAGTCCGCTTTTTAGGTCGGCCGCTTCCTTCTTTTCTTGTTACACTGCCCGTTTCACGAAAAACATTAACACAACGCTGAACTGCACTTTGAAAAATTTTGTTCTCAACAACGCCGGGAAATTGATTTTGAAATTCTATGAAACGTTCCTCAATAGAATACTTCCATATTCCATCAATTTTGCGTCCATTTCTAAAGTAGGACTCTGTGATAAACACTTTTTGTTCTTGAGAAAACACCATTTTAAACGCTTTTTAAAACGAAAATATTCAAATTGATAGCGGCGATATAGCGCTTTGACAGATGACGTTTAAGTTCATTTGCTATACGCTACGCCCTACGTCCAAATTTTCTGAATCAACTTGACCACGTTTTTATTTGAACGCTTGTTATTTTCATACAGAGTGAAAAATTCTTTGGAGTAATATGTTGCATGTAGTTGACAGCAGCACCTCTGGTGGATATATTTAAACAATATTAATAGAAAGTATGTGTCCGCACTGGACAAATGTCTGTACCAAATATAAATGATTTATGCCACATCGTTCAAGATAAATTGAAGGAAATATTGGTTGGCTCTACAACATTCAAGACCCTTTAATTCCTCAGTAGTGCAACTTTTGTCTAAGGTATATTTAGTTCATTTGCCTTTTTTTTTCATCTAGATGCACCAGTAGCGTTTTTGCTACTCTATTCAAAATCAGCCTGTATATTATAGTCAAACTGTGAGCTTTTCTAGGAAAAAGACTACCCAACTCAAATATTTGCTGAAGAGGTTGCATATTTGGAAAAGCGCTGCTTGCCTCTTCCACAACACTCCGGTAATAGCAAATCAACATCTCAACAATCTGACAAATCAATTAATCTTACCCTGTTTATTTTTTAATCGAAGTCTAATTTACTGTGGTTATTAAGTATTTGCTCAACAAAAAACATTATTTGTTGTTATTTTTCAGAATTATGAGATGATATTTTACATTATCCAGTATCACTATTCTTGAACCATGGGCTGCCTTGTCCACAGAGTATACCTGGACAATTCCAATCTAAGCTCGGCACTCGAGAGCCGTGCAAGGAAAGTAGATAGGTATATCACTTTACGTGGTATATTAAAGATTGACTGCGATATATAAAAATATCTGGTTTCTGGCAGTTTGAATTAAAATCCTTATATCCTTAATTAGCTTAAAAAGTCTAGTTCTAGGGTAAAATGTCTTAAGATTTGTAGATCGCTGCCCACTTTTTGATATTCAGTAAGCAACTTTAAAACTTTTAAGTTAAAAATATGACGGTATAAATTGACTGCATGATTTAGCTGGAGGACACATTTAAGATTTTTGATAAATATACCAGTCAAACAATTTCTCCATACATCCCAAGATTAAATAACAACCAGATTTATCACACATAAACGAATTAAGTATACCGTTTTATTAATTTCTAAAACAATTCTTATTCTACATATAAAATACTATAAAATTTAACATTTTTTGAGTCAAATATTTATGGAATACCCATATTTTATACTATACCTTAATTTTAGATCTATCTACCATATCAACATTATCGCATGTAAAGTTTGCTGGTAATCCAACAATAACTCCAAATCTGCTGTAACTACTTCCTGCACTCATCACATCAAAGCCGTAACAGTGAAATGGTTTATATAAATGTTTATCGACAGTTTCAACCTGAAATTGAAACAGAAGATACAATTTTGATATTATGCAGGTTATCCAGACAAAATTTAATATAAAATTGCTTATGGCTGGTGTTTTATAGACATAAAATCTCACTTTTAGCGTTGAGTGAGAAATATATAAATCTACAAATATAGATTGAAAGAATCAAAATTTGATTAGGAATTAGGGCATATTTGGCCTTACTATATTATTTTATCCCAGGCCATTTCCCTCAAATTCATCCCATTTTTACCTTGTCTTGTACAAGTAATGTCGTAATATTTATAAAGATAATTAGACATATACCTCAAGTAAATCTAAGGCTGTTTGAAACCTCTCCTGAAGCTTTTTTGGTAATTGGACTGATAAACCATTCCTACAATTAACTATGATATTAAGCATGCTACTACTTATTAACCTTTTAAATACTTGTATAAATGCACAATCTCTTTGTACTGGTCTAACAATAAAGTATGTGGCAGGAAATTGGCAAAAAGTACACATGTAGAAATTGCTCCTGATCCATAAAAACAACATTTCTTACCAGCATCGGTAAGAAACCAATTCGCTATTTTTTGAATAGACATCACAGGTATAACCACAAAACATATACAGGTAGAACCTAAAAACAGGGCCCGAGAACTTATACTTGAAAATATGGGGAAACTGGGAACCACGTGACTTGAGATGGATATACAAGTTGTGGAAAGAGTTTATTGATGTCGCCACAAAGATTTTGTAGAATAAATTTTGACAATTGCAATTATGAATCATTTCATGTCATTCATGTTGTTCATGTTTATTGTTGGTTAGGTTTGGCTAGTGTTGGTGTGTGTTTTATTTGTGTTTTTAGTGTGTTTATAAGATATTTCATTCACATTTATTTATAAAACATAATAATGTCTGATCATCATATAATCACATTTTTTTATTAATAATAAAATGTTTTGTTTTTTGTTTTTTGTTTTTTTAATAAAAAATGTGATCAGAGGTAGGTAGTTTTTTTTTATGGATATCAACACAACGAAAAATTTAAAGTTGCATAATAAATCTATTACAAGAATTAATCAAAGATTGGTTTAGTAAAATTATTTACTTGTAATATTTTTTTATTCACCGTGAAAGCTAATAAAATATAGAAAGCACTGAAACTCTATAATCATTTCCACTCTTTTTTTTTCAAAATATGTACTGAAATTTGAAATTCTTTCAACAAACATTTTAAAAAGTTACACTATCAAAATTATTTATTATTTTAAGTAGGAAGACTATTAGAGCATTTAAAAGTGTCTTTAATGCTTGAGTGATTTTAATGCTTTTTATCAAAAGTACTTATTTTCTCATGGTGACAAAAAAAATTATCTACGTGAAAATTATTTTACAAAATTAATTTCTGGGTGATCTGTGTAGGGTGAGATTTGTTATGTAATTTTAAATTAGCGGCGTCAGAATACCTAAACAAATATTGAGTAGTAGTGATGGGCAAAACGATTCATTTTGATGTTTCGAATCAAATGACTCATTTCACAGTTGAGAGTCGAAACTGGGAGCCGACTCCCAACTCCCATGGTAGATATCGAATCGCTAAGATCGTAATTCGCATAATCACGGTGGCTCCGTGTCGGAACGGACGGAAATAGCGGAATCTGGGCCGATTGACGAATTTTGTCAATCTTGAGTTTGACCGATAATTCGATTACACATTTCAGTTCAGTGCGAACACTCCTCTAGCGAGGACGAAGCCCCAAGACACAAAAAATCAGACAAAACAAACAAAACACGAACACAAACACCAAACACGCGCCCCCCGACACCAAAACCCTCCACAAGCGCCCTACAAAACACCCCACAAAACACACAACAGACAGACAAAACCAAACAAGTCCCCCCGGTAATCTTGCGAAAGCAAGAACGGTGGACACAAGTACAAAAAATACTCACGACACTTAACATTAACTATACAAAAGCCAAATTGACTAAAGACGGTATAGCCATATACCCAAACACACCTAATGACCACAGACTATTGACAAAGACACTGACAGACAAAGGCGAGGAGTACCACACCTTCACCCTCAGCGAAGAAAAAACGCTGAGGGTGGTGATACGCGGAATACCTGCGGGTGTTTCGCCAAGTGAGGTCCAACTCGACCTCGCAAGACAAGGGTTCCCCGGCGCAATAGTGCACCGCATGGCGAGCCGTCAAAATAAACAGGAAATGCCCCTGGTCCTAGTTCAGGCCCCACAGGACCAGGAGGACATCCTGAAGGTAACCCGCTGCTGCTCGCTCGTGGTTCGAGTAGAGCTGCAGCGAAAGCAGCGGGTTGCCACACAGTGCCACCGGTGCCAGCGGTTCGGCCACGGCCAGACCCGGTGCACAGCTGAGCCAAAGTGCGTAAAATGTGGCGAAAACCACAGCACGCACGTATGCAAAAAGGCCAAAGACACGCCCGCCAGGTGTGCAAATTGCGCCGGGCCACACCCCGCCAGCTATATGGGGTGCCCTCAGTACCCCAAAGCTAAAAACACAAAAACACAAAACACAGACACACACACGACACAAAACACTACACAAACACACAGACAGCCCCTCCTACCCACCCCAAACACAACCCCAGGACGCACATACGCTGACATGACCAGAAAAACACAAAACACACAAAAACAAAAACACAACACCTCACCACACGCACACACAGACACGACACCCTCCCAACCGGGCGCGGCGGCCCTGATTGACGCAACAAAGCGTCTTCAGGACTTCTGCGTCCAGCTGACGACCATGGTGTCGAATATGCAAAAATTATTCGACTTCTAATGGCTCGTCGGCCCTCCCAACCCTCCTCGCTGAGAATTTCGTCCTGGAACCTTGACGGGTTCCGGGCCAAAAAAACGGAACTCGTGGACATCTTGAACCGTCTAAACATAGACGTTATGGCTGTCCAGGAGACCTACCTCAGCGAGGCATCCCGTACCTCCATCCCTGACTATGACATATACAGACATGACAGAAACCGTAACGGGGGTGGTGTTGCACTCATAGTAAAGAAGTGCATCGACCACTATCCGCTGCAGCGGCTCCAAACTCAAAACACAGAGGCCGTGGCGATAGCGGTGAGATCGCTACGGCATGGAGACGTTGCGGTGGTGTCCTGTTACCACCCACCCAGACTACCACTACTTGACAATGACTTAGACAAAATCCTTTCCTGGCCCCAGACAATTGCCATCGGGGACTTCAACGCGAAGTCCCCCATATGGCACAGCGGGACGACGACCACAAGAGGTCGCGTCCTGCTGAATTACCAAGACAGACACGACGACTTGACTATACTCGGACCGACAGAACCGACACATTACGGACCCGTAGGACGCCCCGACGTTATCGACATTGCCCTCTTAAAATCTATACCGTTAAATGCCCAAATATCCACCCAATACGAAGGGTCTTCCGCCCACAATCCAATATTTCTGGATCTGGGGCGAAGACAGAGATATGAAGGCACCTTCACGAGGAGGTTCACTGACTGGGAGCGTTTCCGAACAGTAATGCAAGGAAACATGGCGCTCCCAGTCATCGAAACCACCCATGATCTGGAGGCGGCAATCCTCTCCCTTGAGACTGACATTAAAAACGCCCTGACTCAGACTACGACGGAGACTATTGTCCCCCGACTGACAAACCCCCGGGGCACCCTCCCCGATGACATAAAAAACTTAATACGTGACAGACGACGTGCGAAACGGCTTGCCACCCGCACCCGCCTCCCCCGACACAGACATGACTTAAACGTACTTAACAGACGGGTGAAGGCGGCTCTGGATGAACTGGCCCAGGATAACTGGGCTAGGCACCTGGAGTCGCTGGATCCACAAGACAACAGCCTCTGGAAAACGCAGAGGGCCCTGCGACAGACCGCTCGCCGTAAAATTCCTCCAATCCACGGTAGTGTGGGGGTGGTTTACACGAACCAGGAAAAGGCCGAGGCTTTCGCCGATAGCCTGGAACTGCAGTGTAGACTGCCTCAGCTGCCCGACGAAGACGAGGAATTCGAGATAGTGGCTGAGCGCGCGGCCCGACGCGTCGACAGAGAGCCAGACAATGACATAATCCCCCCCGCAACACCTGACGAACTAAGACTGACAATACGCAGACTTAAAAACAGAAAAGCCCCCGGACCCGACAATATACATAACACGACACTTAAACGACTACCACACAAGGGCCTCATGGCCCTACTAAACATAACAAACGCGACACTCAGACTAAGACACTTCCCTACCCGCTGGAAAACAGCAAACATAATCCTTATCCCAAAACCCAACAAAGATCACACCATCCCATCCAACTACCGGCCCATTAGCCTGCTCCCGGCTATGAGCAAAGTGGTAGAAAAAATTATCCTAACCCGTCTAAGAACCCACTCCCAAGAACTGCAAGTCATTCCAGACGAGCAGTTCGCCTTCCGACCCAATCACTCCACTGAACTCCAAATCCTTCGCCTTACCGAGCACATCACGGCGGCCTTCAACAGGGGACAGTACACTGGTGCTGTCTTCCTGGACGTCGCAAAGGCCTTCGATACGGTTTGGCATGAAGGCCTACTGATGAAAATGCTCACCAACCAATATCCCATATCCTTTACCAAACTCATAAAATCCTACCTACACCACCGAAAATTCCGCATCCAAATCCAAGATTCCCTTTCCACCACCCGTCCCATGGAGGCCGGTGTCCCCCAGGGCACCGTCCTGTCCCCACACCTATACACCATTTACAACTCCGACATCCCACATCCCCCCAACACCAACATATACTTATACGCCGACGACCTGACAATCACATCCCAATCCGTAGATCCTAGATATTCCGTCTCCCTCCTCCAAAACTCCTTAGACCAACTTGAAACCTGGTGCAACAGGTGGAAAGTCAAAATTAATCCCAACAAAAGTTCGGCTATCCTTTTTACCAAACGAAAAATCCCACAAAACCTCGACAGACTGACACTATCCCAGGAACCCATCTCCTGGAATCGACAAACACGATACCTGGGCGTGACGATGGACCAGCGTCTCACGTGGAAACCGCACATCGTGGAGACGGTGGCGCGAGCGAAGACCACCAGGGCTAGGCTCTATCCCTTACTCAAAGGTGGAAACACCCTCAGTTTAAGGAATAAGCGAACGCTTATCAAGGTGGTACTTCAACCGCAGCTAACCTACGCCTCCACGGCGTGGGGTCACGCGGCAAAAAGCCACTTAAAGTCATTACAGGCTGTGGAAAACATAGCCCTCCGCACGGCCACCGACGCGCCCTGGTACGTAAGAAACACTGACATATTACGAGACTTACAATACACAAACGCTACACAGACAATAAGACAAAACGCGGAGAAACGGTTTGACGTAGCCGCTAGACATGACAATCCCCTCCTCAGGCAAGCCGTTGACTACGTACCCGACGTGACCGACAAACACAAAAGACCTAGACACCAACTTTTTGACCCTGGGTGACCACCCCAACGACCCCCCCCCTGCCCGCTAACCTTTTCTGTTTCAGAGACAGCCAGGATCAAGAAACGAAGACAACGACACACACACACACATACACACCCCCCATACCCTCCTTAACCCCTCCCCTCCCGCGCTAGCCTAAGGGCCACCTTAGCAAAGCGCATCCCAGGCTGCATAGCCGCACTACCCTACCCAACCATACCACACATAAACATGACACTACCCCCGGGGTTTACACAGACGAGCCGGCGAAGCAAGAAGAGCGCCAGAAGAAAGGGCCCTAGCCGGCGGGGCCCAGCCAGGACAAAAGGAGGTCCCACAAAGCGCCTACACCGGCCGCATTTGCGGTCGGGGTAGACGACGGATGGGGCCCACCTACGAAGGCTGTCCAGACCTACACGAGATGAGGCAGGATAAAGAGGGATAATCCCCCTCGATCCCAAATCATTGAGGCCAATTTCTAGCCATGGAATAATGGCGCGGTAAATAAAAAGTATCGAAAATAATTTAACGATACATATGGGACACTAGCGCCCTCTTATTTTTGTAAGATTTTTGTTTTCATGGAGTTCGGGCTCCTTGTGAAGTCTCCATGGCTACAACCAGGGAGACTAGTGTAGTCTCCATGGCTACAACGACGACTCCTTAAATTTTACTTTGGGTCATAAAATGGGATCCGAATTTATATGCGCGACCCATAAAAGTCTTCATTACTTGTATAAACTGCACATTTGTACGTATCACGTATCCGTTCGAGCGAGATCGTTGTAGTAAAATGACAGAAGCCGCTTTCCAATTGACAATGAAAGTACTTCGCAAGCACTTCCAAGAACACTTCAGATCATTTTGCGTTCCAATAAGCTGGAGCATTTTACTCTTAAAGTGTTCCTGCTTGTTTTACCTTGCCCCTTCATGTACCGCCTTTTATTGATGAGCTTTATACTCTCAAATTGTTTTCATTCTATGTGAAGTTGAGATTTTTTTAATATGTTTTATTATGGTTCATTATTCTTGCCACTGTTCCTTAATAAGTGAAACTTATATTAGGTTTTGGCTTTTGACTCAAAATATTAAAAATAAGTACATGAAAATAATTTAAAGAATTACGCGTTTCTCTCGGAGGTGTTCCAATTGTTTATGTTTAGAATATTTAAATGAGTAGAAATGTAGAAGAATACTTCAGGAGAGGAGCAGTTGCCTGGCAAGATAGTACCCAAACAATTTCTTTTTCTCTCTCTATCACTTTTCGACACTATCACCATAAGCGTGCTTCATCTATATATGCTCTAAGGCTTCGAATGATCGAAATTAAAATGTACTAGTTTATGGATGAAAAATAATTTTGTTGTGCTGAATAAAATTCGATCGTTTTAAAAGTGGTAAGCAGTTACAGATAATAACTTGCCAGTTCAGAAATAGGCCTATCTTTTTTTTTAATTCGGGGCATACCGAACCTATTCATTTATTCGCAGTTGTCAGTACTGATATTTCAAAATTTAAAAGTCAGGGATTTACACGAAAGCAAAACAATATCCTATAAGTAAAACAAATTATACAGAAGATTATGTAGAAGAGCAGTAATAGCAATATGATGTAAAATTGCATAATTTTTAAATAAATCTAAAACAGAATTTGAAAATTTTCAAGGTTTTTTATCCAGTCACCTATAAAATGAAAGAGACAAATGAATTAGTTGACGGCGGCGTTTCCCTCAACAGTTTTGTCAACACAAAGTTTCACTCATTTGTGTTCAAAATACTTTAAAAAATGGAAGCGTGCAGCAGCACCACATCAAACCAGAAAATTAAGCCAAAAAGCAGGAAACCTGATGGACCCCGTACTCCCAGAAGCGAATTTGAAATGATTAATGAGAAAATCAGATGCATTCACACTCCTCTTATAGATTTGAAACAAATTCGACCCGAGGAAAAATTTTTGGGTAGATTCAGATTGTATGTTGGAAACATCGCCAGTTCTGTAACTAAAGAGGATTTAGAGGGCCTATTTAAAGTGTTTGGGGAAGTTAACGATACCTTCATCCAACAGAATAAAAACTTTGCCTTCATAAGGATGGATTACTATCACAATGCCCTCAAAGCTAAGCAACAACTAAACGGCAGTGTTCTGAAGGAGCGTAAAATTTACATAACTTTCTCTCCTCAGGCCAGCATTCTCGTAAAGCATTTATCTCCTTCGGTTAGTAACGAGTTGTTACATATCGCTTTTAGTGTATTCGGGGAGGTAGAATACTGTTTCATTATTACTGATAAGCGTGGGAAATCAACAGGAGAGGGCGTAGTGGATTTTGTGAAGAAAGGTTCTGCTACGGCTGCCAAGAAATATTGTACCGAACACATGTTCTTCATCACGTCTTCTTTGAAACCTGTTACTGTTGAAGATTATGTACCCCCGCCCGATATGGATGGAATGCCAGAAGAAATGGTAATATTAAAGTCTACAATAACATCTGAAAATATAATGTCAGAAAAATTTCATTTTAGGTTCGGAAGTCTCACTCCTTATACGAAGAAAGAGAAATGGGGCCCAGATTTGCTATTCCTGGGTCCTTCGAGTACGAATATGCTCAGCGTTACAAAGATCTGTGGCAAAGCTACAATATAAAACTAAATATGCTTAAAGCAGAACAGGAATCGGAAGAGCGTAAATTGGAGATAGATTCGATGCGGGCAAGGTACGATCACGAGACTGAGAGATTGAAGAATATGATAAGGCAGCGTGAGCTGGAGAAAGAAAGATACTGTCAGAAGCTGGAGGAACAAGCTAGGCAGTCACAGAGGGTGGAAAGTCTTTTGCTGGAGGACGCCTCAAAAATTGAGTTCAAACCACCCGATAATCTTTTCATGCAGGCATCGCAGTTGAACGATATGTTGGACTCTGAGGAACGGGAAATGCAGGTTAGGCAGTAATTTACACCAGACAATTCATAAATGAATCGATACAGATTAATTAGGTGCATGTAGTGGATTCTAAAAGTGGTGTTTTAATGCATCAACGTATTTTTATATATAAGAAATTGCTCCTTTTAGTTGCTAAGTATTTTAAAGATGTCAAAAAACTTTAGTTTTTTCCAAATTATTCTAAAACACTGTCCGATTTAAAAAGATGTAATTTTTTGACATCGTAACCAAAGTAATTGCATTTACAGAAATGAGAAAAGTACCCCATCACTAAACACATGATGGTCATATTATGTTACAGGTGATGTTATTTTAACTCTTATTTTATATCAAAAGCTTTTTCTCAACAAAAAGCATTTCTCTCGCAAATTTTTTGTTTCTACCGGTTTTGTCGTAATTAAATGTTGTATTAGTCATCACCAAAACATTTTTTTAACAGCCATTGAAAATTTGATAATAAAAATTAAATATTAGAATTTCTTTCCCTTTTTTGATCTGGATTATGTTTGGAAGTATAACAAGTAAATCACTATTATACTTTGTCGGCATTTCATCATTTTTTTACTACACCATCAGGACTTTTACAGGAATTACATTATATCCTTTTTATTTACTATTTTAATTTTGTATGTAAAATAGAAAATTATTCCCAATTTTATTCTTAAAATGTACTTATGAAAGTAGTTACAGTTTTTGATATATAAAGTCCTGAGGATGTCATTAGAAATGAAGAAACTTTGATGAAGTGTAACAGTGGTATTTTTGTTATACTTTCTAACCTAATTCAGATCAAAAAGAGGAAAAAGTAACAGACAGGTCAACAACAATTATTTAAAGATTATTATAAACAATCACCATTTTTAATCATTTGTTTAAAAAATTAAAAAAAAAATCATAATATAATAAATTTGAAACTCTGTGATCATCTTTATTTGAAAGGCATTAAATTAGATTAGAAACTACCATATACAGTGTGTCCAAGATAAGGCGATGGGATAACATTAGGATCTAGGAAACGGTAAGAGATACGGGTTGCCTTAAATTAGGAAAAAGTTGTGTTTTTTTATACCTAACAATATGCCATTTAGAAAGTTTTAAGATTCCGGGTAGTTCCGGAGACATTCGGAAAAACCCGAAATTTTGCAAAATTGTTATTTTTATTGTTATTTTCTTCTGGCTTTATTTGAAAACGAATTTCAAAATAAATTGCATATTTATAGTGCCACTTTTTTCGCTCTATCCAATGGTGGCAACATTTTTCCATTCCAACATTTTGTCTTCGAGGGGCCATCATCAGCGTTAATTTTTTTAAATACGTCACTGCTATTTTTATGACAAAATTTAGACATTTCTAATTTTGAATTAGATGATATTACTATTGTAATCGCTTAAAAAGGTTTATCATTTAAAATTTAAAAAATTAAAAATTTTTCCTGAGTACCTATGGCTCTGAACACATTCAAAATATCTATTGGAGGAAGTCATAATAGTATAGAAGTCAATACAGCGCAAAATATCCAATATCTTTTTTACTACTATTAGCTAATTAGAAATAATAAAACATTTCATAAATTCCTATTATTTTTTTATTGGGTACAACTCTTTTAAATTACTAATTAAAAAAAATTGTTGGATATTTTCTGCTGTATTGACTTTTATACTGTTATGACTTCCTCCAATAGATATTTTGAAACCGTTCAGAGCCGTACTCAGGAAAAATTTTAAATGATAGCTAAAACAAGCTAAAAATCTTCTTAAGCGATTACAATAGCAATATCATCTAATTCAGAATTAAAAATATTATTAATATATTTAAAAAAATTAACCCCTTGAAGACGAAACATCGGATTGCAAAAATGGTGACGCCATTAGATAGAGCGAAAAAAGTGGCACTGTAAATATGCAATTTATTTTAAAATTCGTATTAAAATAAAGCCAGAAAAAATAAAACGATTTTGCAAAATTTCGGGTTTTTCCGGATATCTACCCTGAATTTTAAAACTTTCTAATCCTAATGCTATCCCATCCTTATCTCGGACACACTGTATACTATTGTTCTTTTTTAACAAATTTTTTTTTGCTACTAAAAATGGTGACAATTTCCAATAGTTTCTAAATTTTGTTTACAGATGAGATTTGTATCAAAAATGTATTGGAAAAATAACTAATAAATTAGTTATACAAAAAGTGTTAGGAATACAAAGAAAAATTATAAGGGAGAAAAAAACTTGGTAAAAGACCCCTGCCCCTAGATGTTAAACTGAAAGCTAAAAAAAATAGGAGCATCTATATTTTTGATGTTATGATAGTTATTCCTCAATTTTAAAAAAAATCAGCTTTCTTTTTCTTTTCAGTGTAGCAAAATATTCATTTAATAAAAAAGTAATACAAAATGTCAAATAAATAAATATTATTAATATATAATTTTTTTAAATCTTGTACATACCAACTTATTGCAGATAAGGAATTCATAAATTATGTATTCATCACAATGTCTGCATTCATTGTAAAGCTAATCATTAAAATTTGAAAAATGTACAATACAATAGGACTTCTGAGAATGCTTTTTTTTCAATCCTCAGGTGATTTTCCTTATGCATAGGTCGAATTTTTAAATTCAACAATTTATTAAATGTTTCTTGCCTTTCTCTAATGAGAAGGATAAATAATTGAATTGAAATAAATATTTTTCTATCTATTTAGAAATTCTTTTATATTATTTCAACATTTCGGTACCTTCTTTAGTTTTTGAGTTGCTTTATAATTTGAAACATTTTTTAAATAAAATGGTATGCTATTCCACTCGACAGCTTGAAATATTGCTTCTACCAGTCCCTTTTATGTAAATTAAGTTTTTTTCAGCCAATAACCATAGTTAACAAGATAAATTCACCAATTTTGAGCAACCTTTGTGAATAATTTTCCATTTTATACTTAGATTTAATGTATTTTTCAACAATATTCACAAATGGTGACCAAAAATTAAACCTTGTATTTTTTAGTGAATTTTGAGGGGTCTTATAAAGTTTTTATCTAAGACACTTCGTTAAAAATATACAGGGTGTTAAACTTAAAAAAATGTTTTTAATTTTTTTAAATAATTTAAAAACTAGTAAGTGAAATAATTTGAAATTGAGCACATGTATGTGAAACCACTTTTACTTAAATGACATGACAAACACTAATCATTCCATTATTTATTCGAATAAAGAAATTAATAACATAAGTCATCATTTTAATAATTTTATTTGAGTAAATGCTCAAAAATTTCCACGAATACAGGTGCGACATCTTTTTAGTAACAAAAATTTAATTTGTTCCAAATTTACTGTTGCTACAGAATAGAATACAAGGTTTTATTTTTGGTCAAAGTTTGTATATCTTGTTATTGTAAAAAGTTTAACTTGCATTGTTTTTAATTATTATTAGCTGAAAAATTGTAAATTTGATTCAATCAGAGCGTAGTAAGGGCAACAATTAGATATGCCAAGCGGAATAACATACATGTATAATTTTTTTACACAAAAAGTAAAGTAGATACCAAATGTTTACTAGACAAGAAAGTTATATATCTGACTATTTCAGAGAATAAAAAAATGGAATATATTGATGTGACGTGTCAATACTTTTTTTTTTTCAAAAAGGTGAAAAACATTTCTATTTGCACCTAACTTAACCCTTTTAGAGGAGGCACCCCAATGTAACAATTTTGTATGATACACCCCCCCATAAATTTCAACAAAATTTCCATTTCCCCGACCACATCTACAAGTAATAAAATAATGGCAACATACTTTCAAAATGTGTTTACATAAAAAAAAATTTTCTTATAACTTTTTAGGAGCAGCAATGGAGAATGGCAGAATTTAGAAGTGACTACGATATGGGCAGCTACCAAGAACGCTATTATGAACATAACAGTAGTAGGCGAAAAATACCAGAAGTCATCGTTCACTGCCAAAAAAGATCCAGATTTAACAAATAACGAATTGTTGCTTTTTATTATTTTTTTTTAATGTTCGTTTTGTAACGGTTATAATAATTAAGTAAAAGATTTGTCCTCTTTGAACTTTATTAAAATGGTGTTTGTTTTTAAAAATGTTTAATAATTGAGGCAGTAAATAATAAAAGTGTGCTTTAAACAAATATATTTTATTTTATATGGTACGAATTATGTGTACAATTTGTAAATACTTAAAATACTTTTGAAAACGTAAACTTATAAAGTAAATAACAACTATTGCCATATCTTTCTTTAATTTCATTATTTACCTGTACATACTCTAGAAGTAATATTAACTTCTTGCATCATTGATTGTAGCGGGTACTGTAACTTCCAGCCCATTTAGCTTTTCGGATAGAATTATTTGGCAACCTAATCTAGAAGTTTCAGTTAGCTCGTAAGCCAAATCAAGCATGTCCATCTCTTCATCAGTAGGTTTGTCGGGCAAGCCGTCATAATCTTCTCGTTTCAAGATCAAATGACATGTAGAACAAGTCAAGGTACCTTCGCATGCACCGTACCCATCCAAGTCTACATTATTGTTTACTACTACATCTAATAATGATTCTCCTACTTTACCTTTGGCTTTTATGCGTTCACCATTGGCCTTTACAAATGTTACTTCAACCCTAGAAAATTTATCTATGTCCCTTTATCTTACAAAAGCAGTAAAAACTTACTCCTTTCTATTAAGTGCAGGTTGAGCGGGTTGCCCAGTTGACAAGACTCTTGGAAAGTATCGTAATTTTCTCGAAATAGTCAAACTATTCCTCAAGAAACTGTTTAAAGCCATACTGCTTGTTAGAAATAGGCGATTATTAGACAGCTTTTAGAACAAATATGATAACGATCATTAAAATATCATAATCAGATATAATTGTTAAAATTAAGTTTGTACGGCCGTGACCTTTAACCTCTCATATCACAAATTATATCACGCACGCCACCACTATTATCTGTGACTGATTATCCACAAGTATTAAATCTCCACATACTTCTTTCTCTAAAATTAATAAAAAATAAACTTGAAGATTCTTAACGCGAAATTTACCACAACAGCAACATAATTTTGACCACAGAACATTCCATTTTTACCGTAAATCGCAGATTTCTAGATTTTGAGTTTTGACACTAGAGAATTGTTTTTAGTGTTGGGATCACTCGAATGAAAAATAACCGATTATCCGGTTATTGCAATAACCGACATCATTCGGTTATCAGTTATTATGAGTTATTATATGAGTTATGAGGCAGTGGCGGCACGTGTCATTAACAAACAAATGACAGACAATATACCCCAGACAGGCACACACACACCCCCCACACACACACACCCCGCACACACACGTACAGAGAAACGCAAAAAACACACGGCAGAATCCTCTAGCGAGGACGAAGCCCCAAGACATAAAAAATCAGACAAAACAAACAAAACACGACCACAAACACCAAACACGCGCCCCCCGACACCTAAACCCTCCACAAGCGCCCTACAAAACACCCCACAAAACACACAACAGACAGACAAAACCAAACAAGTCCCCCCGGTAATCTTGCGAAAGCAAGAACGGTGGACACAAGTACAAAAAATACTCACGACACTTAACATTAACTATACAAAAGCCAAATTGACTAAAGACGGTATAGCCATATACCCAAACACACCTAATGACCACAGACTATTGACAAAGACACTGACAGACAAAGGCGAGGAGTACCACACCTTCACCCTCAGCGAAGAAAAAACGCTGAGGGTGGTGATACGCGGAATACCTGC
>NW_019421672.1:97993-99400 GCF_000390285.2 Anoplophora glabripennis
ATCTCCTGGAATCGACAAACACGATACCTGGGCGTGACGATGGACCAGCGTCTCACGTGGAAACCGCACATCGTGGAGACGGTGGCGCGAGCGAAGACCACCAGGGCTAGGCTCTATCCCTTACTCAAAGGTGGAAACACCCTCAGTTTAAGGAATAAGCGAACGCTTATCAAGGTGGTACTTCAACCGCAGCTAACCTACGCCTCCACGGCGTGGGGTCACGCGGCAAAAAGCCACTTAAAGTCATTACAGGCTGTGGAAAACATAGCCCTCCGCACGGCCACCGACGCGCCCTGGTACGTAAGAAACACTGACATATTACGAGACTTACAATACACAAACGCTACACAGACAATAAGACAAAACGCGGAGAAACGATTTGACGTAGCCGCTAGACATGACAATCCCCTCCTCAGGCAAGCCGTTGACTACGTACCCGACGTAACCGACAAACACAAAAGACCTAGACACCAACTTTTTGACCCTGGGTGACCACCCCAACGACTCCCCCCCCCGCCCGCTAACCTTTTCTGAAAATTTTTGAGGAATATCAAGGTCATTGTGTTTTTCAAGTACCTACATAGGTACACCAAAATGAAGACTGTCAGTGTGTAGGTACAGTACTTAGATACAATACAAGAAGTAAAATTCCAACGTGTGGGGCTGAAGTGGATAATCGATCAACCAACCCAGCTGGGATATATGTAGATTTAGAGATGAAAAATATTTATAAAAAGATTCTTGGGAATTTTTACAGAGGAGGCACTGCCTCAATTATTTATTATTTACTATTTTAATAACATCAATTTATATTGTTTAATGCACTCACCTATTTTTTAAAATTAAAATCCATTCTCCTGCTTTTGTCCGCACTGAACTTCTGTGTCACCTTTTCGTTAAAGTCTGGAATATTTTTAACCATACAGTTCTCAATGGACAACATTCCTAACGCACTTAGACGATCTTCACACATAGTATTTCTCAAAAAAGTTTTAATCAGATTTAGTTTTGAAAAACACCGTTCTGGTTCTGCTGTTGTCATTGGTATCGTCACTAATATTTGTAAAGCTTGAGTAATTTCCTTAAAAACTGGCCTACTTTTGCACTCTTTCTGTACCTGAACTAAATTCAACACTGGCGTTGGACGTCCGTTATTTTTCAATTCGACTTTTTCCTCTAAACTTAAATTACTAATAACAAGTTTTTTTATTTCACAAACCCTCATTTTAAACTTAAACTTATAAAATATAATGTCTTAAAAAGCGCCAAAGCAAAAACAAAACACGTATAACTACACTGCAGTGATACGGGATACTGCCACATTGAGTCCCAAAATAAAGCGCACGAGCCTATCGCCGCCTACCCCTCCACGTGCCAATTTGTCCAATCATATGTAAAAATATGCTT
>NW_019421672.1:101658-105894 GCF_000390285.2 Anoplophora glabripennis
CCTCAATGATTTGGGATCGAGGGGGATTATCCCTCTTTATCCTGCCTCATCTCGTGTAGGCCTGGACAGCCTTCGTAGGTGGGCCCCATCCGTCGTCTACCCCGACCGCAAATGCGGCCGGTGTAGGCGCTTTGTGGGACCTCCTTTTGTCCTGGCTGGGCCCCGCCGGCTAGGGCCCTTTCTTCTGGCGCTCTTCTTGCTTCGCCGGCTCGTCTGTGTAAACCCCGGGGGTAGTGTCATGTTTATGTGTGGTATGGTTGGGTAGGGTAGTGCGGCTATGCAGCCTGGGATGCGCTTTGCTAAGGTGGCCCTTAGGCTAGCGCGGGAGGGGAGGGTTAAGGAGGGTATGGGGGGTGTGTATGTGTGTGTGTGTGTCGTTGTCTTCGTTTCTTGATCCTGGCTGTCTCTGAAACAGAAAAGGTTAGCGGGCAGGGGGGGGAACATTACACAGTCTCTCTCGAGCTCTAGCGTAAACAAGCCTTTGATCCGATTACAAATATCTTAATAAAGTGCCCTATTCTTTATTATTTTAATTTAAACAATAAAAATATATATAACGAACGTTCGCCAGTTGATTTTATTGATGTCCGGGCGCCTTAGTTCATTTCTAGTTGTAATGAGGCACGTGGTCTAATTCTGAGTCAATGTTTTCACAACGTGCTTATTAGAAGAATTATGGGGATACGCCACGCCTTTCGCGCATTTCGCGGCTCATGAGATATTAAAAGATCTCTACGAATAATTCATTTGATTTCACTTGCGACTGATCGGTTCGGTGACGGTTATCAGTTATGAGTTATGAGTAACGAATAATTCATGATTTCACTTGCGACTGATTTGTGTTGGACGAGTCTGTCGGTGCCATTCTTAATCTTTACAGACGTTTTCCAACCGACGTTTTTGTTTTGTTTCTATATAAATTTATTATAAATATAGGAACGGAACACGCGCCGCGCCATTATTCCATGGCTAGAAATTGGCCTCAATGATTTGGGATCGAGGGGGATTATCCCTCTTTATCCTGCCTCATCTCGTGTAGGCCTGGACAGCCTTCGTAGGTGGGCCCCATCCGTCGTCTACCCCGACCGCAAATGCGGCCGGTGTAGGCGCTTTGTGGGACCTCCTTTTGTCCTGGCTGGGCCCCGCCGGCTAGGGCCCTTTCTTCTGGCGCTCTTCTTGCTTCGCCGGCTCGTCTGTGTAAACCCCGGGGGTAGTGTCATGTTTATGTGTGGTATGGTTGGGTAGGGTAGTGCGGCTATGCAGCCTGGGATGCGCTTTGCTAAGGTGGCCCTTAGGCTAGCGCGGGAGGGGAGGGTTAAGGAGGGTATGGGGGGTGTGTGTGTGTGTGTGTGTGTGTGTCGTTGTCTTCGTTTCTTGATCCTGGCTGTCTCTGAAACAGAAAAGGTTAGCGGGCAGGGGGGGGGTCATTGGGGTGGTCACCCAGGGTCAAAAAGTTGGTGTCTAGGTCTTTTGTGTTTGTCGGTCACGTCGGGTACGTAGTCAACGGCTTGCCTGAGGAGGGGATTGTCATGTCTAGCGGCTACGTCAAATCGTTTCTCCGCGTTTTGTCTTATTGTCTGTGTAGCGTTTGTGTATTGTAAGTCTCGTAATATGTCAGTGTTTCTTACGTACCAGGGCGCGTCGGTGGCCGTGCGGAGGGCTATGTTTTCCACAGCCTGTAATGACTTTAAGTGGCTTTTTGCCGCGTGACCCCACGCCGTGGAGGCGTAGGTTAGCTGCGGTTGAAGTACCACCTTGATAAGCGTTCGCTTATTCCTTAAACTGAGGGTGTTTCCACCTTTGAGTAAGGGATAGAGCCTAGCCCTGGTGGTCTTCGCTCGCGCCACCGTCTCCACGATGTGCGGTTTCCACGTGAGACGCTGGTCCATCGTCACGCCCAGGTATCGTGTTTGTCGATTCCAGGAGATGGGTTCCTGGGATAGTGTCAGTCTGTCAAGGTTTTGTGGGATTTTTCGTTTGGTAAAAAGGATAGCCGAACTTTTGTTGGGATTAATTTTGACTTTCCACCTGTTGCACCAGGTTTCAAGTTGGTCTAAGGAGCTTTGGAGGAGGTAGACGGAATATCTAGGATCTACGGATTGGGATGTGATTGTCAGGTCGTCGGCGTATAAGTATATGTTGGTGTTGGGGGGATGTGGGATGTCGGAGTTGTAAATGGTGTATAGGTGTGGGGACAGGACGGTGCCCTGGGGGACACCGGCCTCCATGGGACGGGTGGTGGAAAGGGAATCTTGGATTTGGATGCGGAATTTTCGGTGGTGTAGGTAGGATTTTATGAGTTTGGTAAAGGATATGGGATATTGGTTGGTGAGCATTTTCATCAGTAGGCCTTCATGCCAAACCGTATCGAAGGCCTTTGCGACGTCCAGGAAGACAGCACCAGTGTACTGTCCCCTGTTGAAGGCCGCCGTGATGTGCTCGGTAAGGCGAAGGATTTGGAGTTCAGTGGAGTGATTGGGTCGGAAGGCGAACTGCTCGTCTGGAATGACTTGCAGTTCTTGGGAGTGGGTTCTTAGACGGGTTAGGATAATTTTTTCTACCACTTTGCTCATAGCCGGGAGCAGGCTAATGGGCCGGTAGTTGGATGGGATGGTGTGATCTTTGTTGGGTTTTGGAATAAGGATTATGTTTGCCGTTTTCCAGCGGGTAGGGAAGTGTCTAGTAGGAATATATGTTTATATATTTAAAATAAAACGTGTATATAAACTTCAAAACTAGTAATATGTATTAAACTTTTCATTAAATATGTAAACAATGATTTTAGCAAAAACCATAATATGACTTCGGAATAATAAACCACTGTACAACTGTCATGTATTCGAGTGACCACTGACCATCATTCGAGTTGTCAATCGGTTTTTGAAATCACTCGAATAACTCAGTAATCGGTTATTGAAATACATAACTCGGTTTTTCCCAACACTAATTGTTTTGGTTCTGAACGTGAGGAGAACATAGTCGGAAACCTGAATAGACGCAGAAAAGTATGCGTTTTATCACAAAACATCTTCAAACCACAGTCAATGGCTTAGCTCCAGACGGCTACTGGAATAGGACAGCAGTTTTAAAATTCCGAATTGCCAATAGAGTACGCTACCGGCAGAATTTAGGAAGAATCAAATGTAGCGGCCCGTAGTGTCCGCATTCCTACGTGTATCCCGTCAGCAACATATAAACAACAGTTTCGCAATGTTATCACACCTACTTACGAATTTATTTTGTACACTTTTTCTTTTTTTATCAATGCCTGTTTTTTGCGTTACTGCATGTGTTTACTTAAATGTATTCAACTTAGACGATCGGATATTTTGCAGCGGTTATTTAATCATAATTTCGTTAATTAGCTAATATTTTCAGTTTTTGGTATTGAAATAGGTACTACAGAAAATATATTTCCAAATAAACAAAATTCGTAATAATATTTTAAGCACCTTGTAATATATTTTTTTTAATATTTGATGATAAATTTATTTAATATACAAGGTGAGTTATTAGTACTGCGGAATGTAGGTACCGGGTTTTTGTTTGTATTTTGACTCCCACTTACAGGTTTAATAATAATAATTAAAGATAGAAAAAACTTTAAATACAAATGTACTACTTTTCCTTTATTTCTTTTTACATTATCAACATTTGGTGGCATAAAATACAGTGTGTCCACGGATTGAGTGCAAGTGGGGTGTAAATGACAAAAAATAACAGTAAGTTTCTGAGTATCATCTCTGCTTGGCCTTAAATTAATAAAAGTTGAAAAAATTAGTCCAATTAATTAATGCGTGGTGCTTTTACGATGAATTTTCAAAAATTGTCAAAAATATTTACTTAAGGGGGCGATTTAGTATGTATATTTTTACCATGTAACAGAGCTTCAGATGAGGACACAAATCATCGAAGAAACTAACATAATTGAATATTATTATATATCAATGTATTCGCAATGGTTCCCGCTAGTGAGCGAAATAAATTTCAATGCTCATGAGAACAGAAGAATAATTTAAATAAATGCCAAAGTACCTCAATTTTAACCATACTGTTAGTCTGCCAATATATTGGATTTACGACGGAACTAGGTCAGGCACAATAACCAAACTACTTCACTCACTAGAACGGACACTTAGGATCATTTGTATTTAATTTTCAGATTAATATTTATTAACAATTCTATAATTTGTGTCCTCAAGTAAGATGACAACATTTTACACACGACTCCATGTT
>NW_019421672.1:107901-127869 GCF_000390285.2 Anoplophora glabripennis
TAGCAAGATTCTATATATTTTAGTAATTAAGCAGTGTTTTTAAGTTAATACGACTCGCCAAAGTAAAAAAATATTTCAGGTTAGGTATATATTTTTTTACTGAAAATAGCAGTTAATTTACATTATCGGATTGTTAATGTGAAAATATAAACATTAGACTGTTGACTATTCCATGTTATACGTGTTTTAAGGTCACTTTTGAAGAAGAAACTACATGTAATTTTAAAAACCGTATTTCTGTTTTTATAATGAAGGAATAGTAATTATAAGATTGTTTAAGCTTATTAACTAAAAATTATTGCCTACTCAATAAAAAAATATTATTGTCCTCGATAATCTATTACTGATTAATAAAATATTTACTCTCTTTCCTTATAAGATTGTATGTACACAAATTGGAGCCGTTCCTGAAAAATCGGACGAATATCCGGTGCAGCGGAATTATTAGACTTGAAGCGTTGGCCGCTAGAACAGCACCTGCCGGGGTCCCGATTCGTGACCCACGCTGGGCGATATTTTTTGTACAAAATCCCGTTATTGAGAACAAAAGTTATGACAGATTGTCAATTTTCAATTTGATCGGCCAACTTTGTTTTTGTTATTTTTCAGAACCACAAAGTACAAATTCCTAATTATTTATTAAAGAAATAAACGTAACTAATATAATAAACATAAATAAATAATATAATGGTTATTCAAAAAATGTGCTGTCACCAACTATACATCGCTCAGTGCGCTTGATAAATTTTGTTGTAGGCGTTTTGGATTTCTTGTTATTCAACGGGGACCCATAGACTTTCTGCTTGAGATAGCCCCATAAATAAAAGTCCATTAGGACTTTTATTAGGCCATTTCCGTGGGTGGGTCCGTCTTGTTGAAAGTAAAGAAAAAGAAACAAAGTTGACCGATCAAATTGGAAATTGACAATCTGTCACTTTCATTTAGGTAACAATAATCATGGAGACTACACAAGGAGGACGAACTACATGTAAACAATTAGCCAAATTAGAGGGCGCTAGTGTCCCACATACCTCGAAATAGTGGAGGCGAGTTAAAGAAAGTAGCAGTTTGAATTAAAAATCAATCATGTCGTTTTTGTCATGTGTTAAAAATTTTTAAATAAATAATGTAGGCTCCTTTGAATTAGATAAATGAGAGTAAATCATTTCGGCTAGCCAAAAGGCCCCGATATTATATTGATTCGAATGGGCCAAGTTTCGATATTATTTCGATAGTACCGATATATCGATATTATTTCGGTCTCGATTCCTAATCATCGAATATACATTTCGGGAGTCCCTACACTTTTGTCTGGTCTTCCTGGTAGCAATAGTAAAAGGTACCGTCAAATCGTGTTAGATCCGCTCTTCGTTTGACGTGTTCCAGTACCTACTGTAAGGGAACGAACTTCACCAGTTATGTATTTTTAAATCCGTGTTTGTTATTTAATTTTATTTTAAATATACATCCTGTTCTGATTTATAGGTGTACAAATAAGTAAAAAACAAATGATGACAAACTATTTGTTTCTAAAAAGCCTCTAGAAACCTTGAAGCGAACTTTGCCTCAGTAGAGTTAGAGACAAACAAATTCAAGGATTCTCTCTATTCAAGCGAAAATCCTTGCCAAAAATCCATTTCGTAGGTATGCGATGTAGACCAGAAATAATTTTAATGGTGTCATTTTTACGATTTTGGCCTTTTTAGTACATTTTATTACTACAATTTTCTATTAAGAATAAAACAAAGAAAAATACAAATGCCAGGAGCCTCAAAGCAAAGTGGATGGTAGTCCCTAGACACAAAGTTAACAGATCTTTCCCTGAACATTCAATGTATGCTCTCATTTATTTTAATATAAACCACAGAGTGGTTTCTTTGTAAATAATGTAAACAATTTGAAAATTAAATTATGAAATTCCATGGAACAATTGCGATCTTTTATTCATATTTTACTCAAATTGCTATAAAAGTAGCTTAAAAATAGTGCATTTTTTAATTTTGGATTATGTTTATTAATAAAAGTATTTTGAACTATACAAATAGAAAAAAGAATACTACTCATTTCATTAAATGGTTAAAACTATATACCTAATATACAAACGCATCGATTTGCACTATAGATAAGAACAAATAGAGCAAAATTACACAGAGGCGGAGACCTTTAAATTTCTTTCTAGTCAAAAGTATGAGAATAAAAAAATATATTCTTACAATATAAATATAAAATCTTAATCTAATGCCAAAATGAAAAATCGCTTTGTTTTTATCTCCATATATTTAAAATTTGTTTGCCAATTTAAGAATTTTTTTCAATTAGCCACACTCATTAACTTTTATGAAGACCCATTATATTGTTTTATTAGTATATACCGACATCTAGTATTGCTCGACCCTCAATCGTGAATTAGGAATAAACATCCATTTATTCATTTTCCTTAAATGATTTTTGATAAATAGATTTGAGAGAAACAAATAATAAGTTGCGTTTAAATTGATTTGATGATTGATTGTATCCATTAGCTGTACATATATAAAGTTTCTCTTTATAGATCCGGTTTGCGAATACAATATTTAATTATAATTACCACTATTAGGGCACTGGATCCATATATACATGTTTTATTGAAATAATAATTTAGAATTCAATATTGCTTTTTACAACCACAACTAGCTGCATTAAACTTTCGTAAGGCGCATATAAAATCTTTAATAAATGAACTTGGTTGGTTTTGAAACAAGGCCTCTCATATACGAGTATATTTTCAAATTCTCAGCGTTTGTTGAGAGATTACAAGCTGTCGATAACATTTATATTTACCGTACATTTTTGCAATAGAATATTGTGCTTTTGATACAATTGGAGGAGAATATATACGTGTATACAGTAAAATATAATAATAGCGATCTTGTGCAATGAAATACGTGATCGACTGTTCTGATGTAAGATGTAAAGCAAAGGACATTTTCTTCTAGATACGAATCCTGTGTGAACTAAACATTTATGCCGTACGATTACGTCAAGTACGAAAACGCATTAATTGAACAAAAACATTAACATTAATAGCATCTTTTTTAATAACAAATCAAATATAACATTTTCAAAATATCGTGCAATACATGCTTTTAAAATCTCCGCATCACGTTTAAGATTTTAAAACAGAATGAAGAAAAATGCTAAGGACGAAAGAGAAAGTTTTTTTTAAATCTTCCAATCTATTATAAAATCAACGTGACTCATTATTTGCTCGCATTTCACAGAGCAGTTCAATTATAATTTCCAGGAAATGATATGGCCTACCAATTAGACGCTCTCTATTACGTCAAATTAAGACAAACAATTTCTATTTTCAATTGCATTTGTTTTAAGTAGTGTTGTTCCGGATGTGAGATTTTCGATATTTCAAGTAGATAATCGAGAATTAAGTTTAAAAAGATTCTATTAGTGCATATAAGTAGATGAAAAATGAAAATTTAACTTGAATACATAAAAATAGTTCAGATTATTATAAAGAAAAAAAAATCGTTTCATTTGCTTTTCGAGATTACATCGTGTCAAAGTTTAGAAAAATATATAACATTATAACTAAAAACTTCAGAATTTCGATGCCAGTTATTTTAGAAATTCTACTGCATTGGATTCTTAACTCCATTTAAAAAAAAGAGTTATTTTCTATTTCATTTGGAAAACGAATCATTTTCGAGTTATTATAATTGCTTAAATCTAAAATAAGTTTGTTACATTTGAATAAATTGGCTACTCCCACTCTGTCTTTCACTGATGCGCGACAGTAACCATGACCACCGTTATAAACACTTTACAGATTTAGGGGCGAGCTACGATGAGCCCACGTATTCGGTATTCGGTTCAAATGAACTTTGCAAGTCGAGTTAAATTGACTGCACTTTACAAATTTCCTTTTAAATGTACTTATTTCATAGGGATAATCTACATATTTAATTATATAAATAACATTGTAAACCAAATAATTTTTTTTTTTATTATGAATATTTCTAGGGGGCGGCGTCCCAGAGCTAATCTTTTCCCTCAAATTTGCTATACACACATTTCTTTTCCTTTTTGGGAGGGGGGGGGGGGGGTGTTGGTAGGGATGTGTCCTTCAAATTTGACATACAACTATTTCCATCGATCTTATAGTACTAGATACTGCATCGGCCCAATTTGTTTTGTTCAAGGGGGGTATCTTAAGGTCCTTTACTTCTGATTGACTGCTTATTCGGGCATGCTCGACATTATTTGTTTACATCATAGAAAATATATTCCAATTAATGACTTATCTGTTCGTCTAGAGTTTTACTTACAAATTTTGTTGTGTATTATAAATGTTTTGAGTGTGAGAAGTAATTTTGTGACAGTTATTAATACCATATTATCATATACGTCCGGAAAGTCCTGCTTCATTTGTAGCAAATTTAGAAGAGGATCGGCCATATCGTTTCATACGTTAAGTTTGAAACCATACATGGGCGTAGATTCTTTTAGGTGTAACACACCTTTCAAATACTATTGAACATTAATATAATTTATTTACGATATTAAATGATCCGTTTAATGAGCACCCATTACAATTAGTAAAACTAATTTAAAAAAATTATTTCAAGATTTAGAGTGCATCACGAGACATTTAAGTTAAAAAGATAATGTACAAAACAGAGTCAGAAGCTTACCGACTAAAACAATTTTATTTAAAAATCAATAAACAATTTTTTTATTGATATTGTCACAGTATTAATAGCAATTACAATTATTCAATACTAAATGTAGGTACTAATATATTTATTTTATTTTGTTAATACTTTTATAATATAAGTACAATAACTTACATATGTAGTTTATATCCTTTATTTTGTTATTTATTCATTACTTTATAATAATAGTAGTTCTTAACAATTAATAAAAGTTTTATCTTAATAGGTATATTTTATTTGACACTAATTTGCTTAAAAGCGAGATGTTGGAAGAGCACTGTAAACTGTAACTTTACATTACCATCAAATTTCAAAATTAATAAGTTACTCACATCAGTCTCAGAAACCGTCTGCTACAAAAAAATAATGCTTTTTGAAAAACATATTAATAAAAGTATGGTGAGATACAGTACATATTTTAACATAATATACGAGTAAACTATGTAAACTTAGATGTTAATAAATTAGTCATTCAATAATTATATTAAAATAGTCAAATGAAGATTTAGTCATTCTGTAATTTTCCCCCATAACAAGAATTGTGCACTATATTGTATAAGTCAAATGAAAAAATTACAATTTTTACAAAAACTGATTTTGCTACAGTTCATATAACCCCATATCATTTGCAAAAAAATATATATTTTGCTAACCACAGCCTTTATTATGTCAAGATGTAATGCTTTAAAATTAAGTTTGACTCAATTATTTCCGAAGATAAGACTTCTTGCATTGAATACTAAATTGTAATTAAAATTCCTAATGAACCAATTTAATGTACTACGCCACTGGTGTATAGGACTAACGTCAAATATTTGTTCCCCGCCCCATCCGGCAGAGCTCCATGTCCACGACTTTGCGTATCAAAACAAACTCAATGCTGTTAGATAGCCTATGCCGTATCTAGTACTAGAAGATCGATGACTATTTCTTTCGGCGACGTTGAATAGTCCCTTTGTTTTTGATTTCAAGGTATCCTAGATGAGTAGATAACATAATTTGTTTTAAAGTTTATCGGCGCAAAGGAACATAACTATAGTACGATCGTATAGATGCAAAGTAGAGTAAAAAATTGTCGGTCTTTTATCAAAGGAAAATCGTGTCATCATTTTTAGGAGGCGTAAGATGAACCGTTTCAAATTTAAAATGAAATTGAATGTAAAATCTGAAATACCGCCGCATACGCACTGTGTTCTGGTACTAGCTGTAGTCGGCCAGGTGCATCGAGTGTACGAAGTGGTCGGTTATACGTCAAATACTAACCTGGCGAGCTTGATCGTAGAGCAGGGAACAATAAACAGTGGCGCGTACAGAGGTGAAATGTAGTACATATGTGGAATTTAAATAACGAATTGGATTTATAATAAATTACATTTAAAACAAATAGTTTATGAGAATAAAGGGATTTTTGTAGGAACAGGGTTCCAGACGTGAACTGATCTCTTCATCGCACCCCATTATGATTCTTTTTTTTATAAGGAGAACGAAGTTTCAAAGCAAAAACCTTGTATAACAGATATACTATAAATATTTACAGAATGAAAACAAAATATAAATCCTATGATATGATTCTATCAAATGAAAACACTAACAACAATTCTCTACCAATCTCAACAAAATAAGTTATTTTTCTATCAAACAAGAAATGTTAACAAATTATAAACAAAATATAAATTCTATGATTTATGTACTGTACGCCAAACTGCATTTTTCTCATCTTCATTTAATATTAATTTCTTCTTTGCACCCCCTTTTTTAGGTTTCTTAACGTCTCCTTCAATTTTCTTCTCTCTTAAAATTTTGAAAACAGATAATTCGCTTACTCCAGTATATCCAGAACACATTTCCACCAAACCAGTCTTCAGTTTCATGGAATGATCCTTTTCTAAAGGGTTATAGACATTTAATATCGTTTTTTCTCTGTAACTTAATATAGATTTTTTTGTACCCACAGCAGTACATCCGGCTCGCGAACATCCAGGCACCGCCTCCATTTCTCCATATAACGACAACAGAGCAATAATAATACAAAAAACTTCACTTCACTAGCACAGAAAATATAATAGCATTCACGATTCACAAACAACAGCCCGAAACACACACACAGCACACAAATAAAACACTAAAAACACTTTTGTTACGGAGCACAAGAAATATGATTTCACTCACATATTCTCAAATAATAGCGCGGAACACACATATAGCCCAAAAGAAATATAATTGCACTTATAACAGTTATAACCTCACAAATATCGCGAGCGAGAAACACGCAGCACCAATACAACCGAAACGAAACTGACCACGCCAGGCCGGCACGCGCGCCGCCGCAAAAAACACAAGACACAAGTCATATGAGGGATAATGAAGGGAGTAATAAATGTATTGTTGTCCTGCCGCCCAATGTGCGAAGGAGTTGCCTTTGTTTTTCATTTTGTCCTTCATAAATATATAACTGTTAATCCATAATGCATAAAGAAATTATTCAATTTCCAAAACCCTCTATAAAATGTGTTGCACTGATTCCCTTGACAGGCAATGATTTATTACTTTGCATCGAATACGATCGTACTATAATAGATATACACGTTCGAGGGTCGGCTGAAAAGTAATGTACACACGACCGTAGAGGGGGAACGACAAGAGATATAGGGATGGGACAAAAAATGAAAGTACAATTCTTTAGCTTCAAAATGATGTATTTATTTTTATACACAGTCCACATTTACACTTATACATTTATCCCAACGTGTGTTGGAAATTTTTTCTTTGCCATTGTATGAGCGTGTGTGCATTACTTTTCAGCCTACCCTCGTATATCCTGCAAATTTTGTACACAGTTATTTTGGGGGATGTAAAGCAATTCTAGCCTATTTTTATATAAATAACTCTTACATGATTCCCTGAAAAATGTACCTACATATATAGAAAAATGTAGCAGTTCAAGTGTTCATGGGAATGTGAAACAATAGTTGCCCAATGATGACCTTTCAGAGCCATGCCCTAAAAAAATAGCCCCACTTGATTCCACCATCCTACTCGTATTTAAGAGGATGTTAATGCAAAAAAACAGATTCGCTGTAGATGACACAGCGAACTAAAAAAAATTGGATGAATAAGACTAATATTTTTTCTAAACTTTTTTTATAGATCACAAATATCCTTTCCTGTTTTGCAGAGAAGAAAGCGGTACGGCTTCACCGTCGTGTAAAATCTGTTTTGGTTGCCTTTCTTGGTTCACGCGATTTGGTCCGTACGGTCCTGTTCGCACAAATCGAACGAAGTCTGTGGGACCCTTTAAAGTTAACTAAATTTTGTTTATCCGGAACAAACGCATGATAAAATTTGAACTTTCCTGACATTATCTCTTGTCCTTTGAACTAATCGTAATTTCGTTTCGGTTTCATTCACAGTCCACAACGGTATTCGTAATCAACAACACGAAATTAATAAGATGAAACTAATTTTCCTAATAATTCCTGCACTGTTAGTGAGTGTGAGCTTGGGTGCTGAACCTGAAAATCAGAGTTGTATTTGTCCAGCAATTTACCGTCCGGTTTGTGGTTCTGATGGTAATACCTACGCCAATTCCTGTGCGATAGAATGTGAAAAGCAGAGAGGTAGACCAGGTTTGACTATTGAGAGGACGGGACGGTGCGAGGGACCGGGGGTTATTGATGAAATTCACAGACGTTTCAAACAGAGGCTATAATTAAAATGTAATATGCGTAAATTATATAAAAATTGTTTCGAATAATTTGTTGTAATAAAGTAGTTTTGTAGTTGTTAGTGTATTCAATCTTTTATACAAACATCACAGTACAACGCTCTATAAACTCTTAAGTTTCAAGTCCTTTCAAGCATTGAGCAAATTATACATTTTTTATTATTGAAAATATTCAGATAGTCTTGTTTTTTCTCAACAAATTTTATTGCAAAAATTTTCAATACATCTTCCCTTTCAAAATACTTATATAAGATGATAATATGTAGCAGATCAAGTCTGGAATGATTCAGGTTTACATTACAAGCCACGTGACCAATAACTTTGTTTAGAACAGTTAGCAATTAAATATAGGTAAAATTAAAACAATAATAAAAATAATAATAATAAGCATTTATTCATGTCAGCCTTTACAGGATATGAAGCGTCAGTAGGAATACAGAAGAATAAAAATTTAAATACAATTTAACGAAGTTTGTTTTAACGATTGCCATAATTGTAAAATTCCTGCAAACTGTAAAAACAGTTTTGTAAGAGGAATGAGCCAAGCTCCTTACGAAATTTATTAATGTTTCTTTCTTCTCGTATCGGTGTCGGTAAATTATTAAATATCGTTCCACAGAGATAGAAAGGCCCTTTCTTATACATAGTTAAAATAAATTTATTTATCAGTACGTTGTGTTTCCCTCTTGTATTATGATTATGAACATTGTCATGCCTGGGAAACAGGTTACTATTCATATTGATAAAAACACTTGCCTCATATATGAGGACACATGGAAGTGATAAAATTTTATCTCTTATCAGTGTGGGGCGACATGACTCCAAGGGTTTCAAAGAAAATATTAACCGAATGATTTTTTTTTGGTAAATAAATACTCTTTGATAGTCACAACTAGATCCCCAATAAATTATTAGATATTTCATATGTGAGTAAGCCAGTGCAAAATATATGTTTAGTAAATATTGTCTATTCATACAACCCTTCAGATTTCTTATGGCAAAAAAGGCTGATTTCATTTTGTTTAATACATGGTTAATATGGTTGCTCCAGTTAAGATGTTCCTCTATATATAATCCTAAGAATTTAGTAGTGTCAACATTATCAATAACAAAGTTATTCATTTTTACTAAAATGTTCGGATTTTCGCGCGTTTTGTGAAAAAATATGTATTTAGTTTTGGTGGAGCCTATTATTTGAGCACCATCCATAAAATTGTTGAAGGGTCAAACTTACTTTCTCTTTTGCAGTTCATCAGGTGATGAAGCAGTAATGCAGATTGTTGTATCATCCGCATATAATACAACGTTGACATTCTCTGTGATAGACTGATCAAGATTACACTAAAACACAACATTCTGTTTCACCGGCTGTAACTGGTGTAACTTTTCACGAGATTCTATTCAGCCAATCAGAGATCGTCGACGTAATGCTTTGTCATTGATCATTGTAAACGAAATATTAATACTAGTGACGCCAATGTATAGGGATTTTTCGTACCAGCCTTGCAATGTTCGTTTCCTAAGCTCGGAAGTCACGTGGCTTGTAAACATTTATGAAGGCTAGGTATGTATTACATGGTGTAAAAAAGATACCTACGTGTAAATGGTGACGTCTATAACGAGTCTGACGAATCTCAGGCATATGCTGGCATGGAAATTAACAAGTTTTTTCGTTTTTCTAGTTACTACATTTCCAGAATTCATTCATTCATCGTTCATTTTATTGTGCAAAACAGATAACGCTTCTTCAATCTTCAAAGAAAATATTTATTTTGTCTCAATATTTACAGTCACTCTCACTTTAGACTCTACGTTCTTAAAATTTAAACACGATTCATGAAAGCAACTTTGGAGTCTGTATCTCTGCATACTACTTATAAATATCAAAAGAATATTAACTATTATGATAAAAATTCCTTAATTTTTTTTATAATTATTTGACGATATCGTTTGTTTATTTATTTATTTACTCCCCTCCTGTTTACATTTTTCTTAAAGGTTTGTATTTTCAATATTTCTTTATTTATTTGTCAACGAGTGTGTCGTTAGATATTGCATAATGTTAGTGGATATTCACAGTGATTATACTGAGTCTATATTTGCTCAAAACTCATTTCAAAGTGAAAGTGCTGTACCTATATAATAAGAAATTTTGAAATTAATTCTTGTAAAAAGTATTAATTCTCGTAAAAAAATAGTTATTTTAAAAAGTTAATTTTTGTAAAAAATTAATTCTTGTAAAAAATGCATAGGTGTGCAAAATTCAATTTTGACTTAGCTAAAAAATTGAGATATATTACTTGCTACAAATGTAGAAAGCAATTTTCTGACATAGTGTTATTGAATGCGACTAAAAAGTATATATATCTTAATTATTAATCAATTTGAGACGGGTATGATCTGACAACTTCTTAATTGCTAATAATTTCGTAAATTTTAAAGCGAAAGGCTCGACATTGCCGCAAGATAGATGAGTTTTAGGCTAAGATCCAGGTAATAGACATAGGCACCATGACCCAGGATCACGGGACAAGGTTAGTCCTCAATTAAAGATGAGAAAGAATAAATAAATTCACCAATCACTGGTCCTGAAATTTGAAGAAAATATATTCAGAGTATTTGTTTCATAAGAACGTTTTGATCTATATTTTGGAGATAAGACCTTCTAACACCAGGTTTTTAACTTTGAAGCAGCGTTTGTGTTTTACCAAATTGTTTTGAATGATTTTCAAAATTATGCTGACAATAAAATAGTGCTGTTGTGCTGTTTATATGTAGGCTTGAGTAATACTACACGTGTGATAAAAATAATTAATCAAATGCGGTAGAATTCCTCTTGTCGTTATCATATATTCCTGCTAATCATTGCACTGCCATTTTTCATGTTCGAATGTTGTCAGTCTGCTTAAAAATGTTACACAAAATCAATCATGACTTAGAAGTCGTGGACTGTGTTCCTTAATAATTAGAAAACGTTATGGAGGAATTATTTACAAAATTTCAAATAAACTTATAAAATGCGACGTATGATATATTGTTTGTTATTGTTGTTACATAGAAAATTGATATAACTAGCTTATCGAAATTGTACGATGACCCTCTAACCCTCGAAATATCATCTAATAATTAAATGATATATAAAACTAATAGATGCAAAAACGACATTACGCATTATCCTTCTATTACGCTACTAACTAAAAATAATATGTTTAAATATTAAATATAAATATAGAATATAAATATTATTGAATTAATACAAAAATATATACTTGATGTGTGGAAATAATGCGATCATTCAAGGAAATATCTGGTATCCTTGCTGTTCTGTCATCACCTTTGACAAAGACTAATTACGTAATAAACAACAACTACAAAGCGATCTTTTTGTTTCTATATTTTACTTAAGATTGTTTCATTAGGTATCCCCTTTTCATATGAAATCAACAAATATTAACAGAACAAAATTATATGGGGATAGATATCTTTTACATGCCTAGATTTCTGGTAGGTATTGCAAAACATTAATTGATTTGATTAATAAGATATTAAAAATATATATTATTATATATATATATATATATTTAATTAGCTTAGGTAATAGTTTTATAATAGAATATAAAAAATATCTAGTCTTTTAAATATACTTGCTGAATACGATGATTCAGTTCAGGGCGTCCTGCGATTTTTGTTGGATGATATTTTTGTTAAAAATCTGGCTCTTCTTCTTCTATTTAAGTAGGTACCATAGCACCGTTATCTTATCAGACCTATTGTGATCCCCACTGTTCTAAACCTATTCAGCAAGTTGTCTTGTTCTTTTTACAAAGTCCAAAAACTTCCTTGCCAACACTTCTCTTAGGACCTTGGGTTTTCCCAGGAGCATAATTCTATGTGCAAATCCTGGGCATTCGTTCTTGATATGCAGTGAAGTTTCATCCGCTGGCAGACCGGACTATCTACAAGTCTTAGCTTGTATAGACGTTTCCTAAAGGGACAATGACTTGTGGTAAATCCCATTACTTTCCTGAGCCGAATTTTATTCAAGTTCAGCAACTTATTCCTTCTTTTCTGGAAAGGATACTCCATAAGTTACTTACTTTGCCCTGATGGCCTTATAGCTCAGTATTTCTAATTTTCTGACTCAGTTCATTTGCCCATATCCCATCTGACCACTGCCTTCATGTCCTGGCACCCAACACAGTCTAACTGTATTAATGTTAGCTACTTCAACCAGCATTTGTAAACATTCCCACACAAGTTTTGAACTTACCTTGTGTGTGTCTAAAATTTTAATTGCTGCTTAACTGTCAGATAATATGTACCTATATTGAGTTTATGTTTATATCCTCTACGTACCTACATTCTTTGCTAAATACATCATTACTAAGATTTTGCTTGAAATACAAAGAAAAACCTCCCCAGACTGCTTGCACTCCATTTAGGTCTTAATCCATATATTCCTGCACCCGTCCTTCTGGCCTTTTTGGAGCCGTCCGTAAACCATTCCAAGCTCTATCCCTGATCCTCTATTTAAGCCTCAAATGGCTTGTGGATCTGAAACCTTGGATTCATCTTATTGGATACCATCCCCAGAGTTGGTTCCGACGTAGATGTTTCCATAATCCTGGAATCGGGATTGACTCTTCAGTCGTTATTGTTCCTGACTCACCTACGCTGTTAACCAAGCTTCTCTTTCCACCACTACATGAAACGGTGGCAAAGAAATTTTACTTAATCAGCATCACCTAAAACCCATGTATCTCGACTTTCATCAGTGTATAATGCAAAATATTTTTACAGACATAAAGTTTGAAATATTCGATACGTCGGTTTGAGTTTAAATATATAGATATTTTTGTAACTGTCATTATGCAGGCTGAAAAATATTAGTCGAAATATTTGCGGAGGTACTTTTCAATTGATATACAGGGTGTTACAATTAAAATTTCCATCCTGGACAATATCGGAATTAAGAAAAACAAAAAACTGAGACAAGTCGATATTCTTTTCAAGGGGCACACGTTATGATATAAGTTTTGGTATCCTTAAGCAGGTGTGTAAAATACCCTTAAACTTTAAATGGCCCCTATGTTGAGTGACACGTCATTTTAATGCTTTTTCAATTCTACTCACGACGACATACGACTTTTTAAACTTTGGTTTGGATATGACAATAAAATCATCACTTAAAGAATAAGACAAAATATCAATGAATAAAAGAATGTTATTTTATTAAATGTTCAAATTGGTTTCCCTTCGCTTTCAAACAATAATAAAACCTTTGCCCCACTTCCGAGCCAACATTTCGAAGCATTTCGGGCGTTATCTAGACATTCTTCAAGTGATGATTTTATTGTCATATCCAAACCAAAATATAAAAAGTCGTATGTGAAAAATGGAAATAAATTAATCAATAAATAAGAGATTACAGAAATAACATCCTTTGAAGATTGACTTAGAATCGTGACTTCATATGTCCTAGATAATAACTATTGTCTGCAGAGGATTCTAATGGAAAAGAAAAAATTTGGGTATAGATGCGTTATAAAAAATGGAGACGGTATCGTAAAAAAATTTCTTATAGTTTGCGAGAAAAAAATTATTGAAGTTGTAGTATTTTAAAGCCTTACTTAGCTAGGCTACTGTAGTCTCTAGCGTCATTCCCGTTGTGCGTTGTACGCAATGCTCTCTTTCTTCAAGTGGACCATGGCGATTCCGAATAGTATAATTACATTTTAGTATTAACATTTTGCGCTAGTGTTTACATCAGTTTATAAAGTGTCAAAAATGGCTTACAAAAAATGTATCATGATTTAGTGGCATTTTGATGATACCATCTAAACAGAAAAATGTGAAAAATAAATAAAAATAACTAAACACTAAAAAATGTTAACCTTTATCTCAAAAATGAAGCGTTTACGTCCATGTGTTTTTTTCACATCACAATCTAGAAGGTTGAATTAACCATTCCTTTACAACAAACCCACTATTTATCATTATTTTTCTAAGTGTTGCATCTTAAAACGACACAATCTATCCAAACATTGCTACACCCAGACAGATTCATTATCCAGGCATCTTAATACCAGCTAATAGGTCTTCCCATTGTTAACGTCTCAATAGTTGCGTAACAACATTGGAACCTTTGCTGAAAATTTTATAATTTCGGTCATTAGGCTGAATTGGTACCATTATGTCATGGATTGAAAACGTCGTATCAGAAACGATAATGTGTTGTTTATTAATATCGGCCGTACTGAATGAACTGTACAAACATTTTGTTTAACTTAATAGCTAGGGATTACGATTGTTTTAAGATAATGGCGATGCGCAATCTGTGTAATAATGATAATGATCAGCATTTCAAAGTGTAAAGTGTGCTTTGTTAATTTATAAATTATAGGTGCGATATCTAGGTGTTACTTACTTAAAAATTAAGAGAGGATATTGTAGAAATTATATTACGAGATTCTATACCTACATATTTTCTTTTTCGTGAAAAGAAAAAACAAAGGATGTTTCAATTTGTGTAGGTTCTATTCTATCCACGTCGTTTTAAGTTTGGCCGCAAATGAGATGTAACTAATGTAACATTTCGCAATTACCATTGACCTTTGCTTCTCATACATCCATAGTAAATAACACGTAAAACATTATTCACACCATTCTCAATCAACAGATAGCGAGCAATTAGTAAAATACAGGCATTTAAGTGTACATCTGTAATCTATCAAAGCTTCTTATTATATTAGTGATTCTCGTTAAATGTCCATCATTATTAAAACAATTTCACGGTACTCTTCAGTTCATATATTTTGTACCAAATTGAAGGTATTAGAGACGCATGTGTAAATAAACATCCAATTTGGCTGACCCCAAGGACTTGAATAAAAAAGTTACATAAAGGTCTTGTTACAAAGCCTACAAAATAACCGTTTATTGCGCAAATTCCTGGTAATATGTTACCGGTGTCCTACAAAAATTCATTTAGAAAGCGAAATTTGTGCCTCCTTTTATGAAAATACGAGAAATAATTTCTTTTAGAGACGAACTCATGGCTGTTTTCCATTTATTAATTCAAATTGAGGATTTCTACTAAAAAGCGACAGTAATTATACAATTAAAACATTCATTTAATAACAGAAGTAAAGAACGAATGTTAGGTACATATCTCAAGGGTATAATGTATAACCCAAATGGCGTCGATTTAACCAAACTTGCTTAAACGAAAAATGTCACAAAAAAAAGTTAGGCGGTGTTAAAGTTCCTTTTCTTATTTCTCGTTTTCTCCTTAACTGCTTGCTGTTGTTAAGTTACTGTTCGTGAAGTATGCAGTGTATTATGTTCCTATTAGGTTAAATTCATTTTACTACAACCCTTTGTGAATATTCTTCTATAACTTTTTTGTACGTTAAAATTTTTACACGCAACTATCAGAAATAGGTAGAGAATTTTATTCTATACAAAAAATGTATACCTATCAAAAGTCGAAATTATGCTCCCCCATATTTTTTGGAAATAACTACATATCCATAATAAATGTAATAAATAACATAATTAATAATATAATAAACCGAAAGGTGGCGGTAATAAAAAGCCTACTAATTTATAACAAAGTTCTACGTGTCCCCCATTCTCTTCGACACATTTCCTTAAACGTTTTATGAAACTATTGAGAATAGGAAACGAATTATACGTTCGTCTAACTTGTCGTATGTCATCTTTTATTTTATCCCAAAGTTCTTCTCCCGTATTAGGTGTTACAGAGTTGTAAACAATTCCTTTCAAATGACCCCAAAAATAAAAGTCTAATGGCTTAAAATCCGGCCAGCGAGAAGACACTATCTCGACCAATCTAACGGTTTGGAAATGTTTGATTTAAATGATCTCCACCAAATGGCTGTAATGAGTAGGGGCACCATCGTGCATGAACCACATTTGTCGTCTAGAATTAATAGGTACTTCTTCGAGAGCAACAGAAAGTTTTTGCCGAAGGAATTCCAAAAAATTTTGTCCGTTGTACCTTACAGGTAGAGCGATAGGTCCCAAAATAAAATTTCCTATAACCCGTACCAGACGTTAGCTGAAAATTCGTGTTGGAAGTGTTGCTCTTTTATTGCGTGTAGATTTTTTACGCTCAACACGTGAGAGTTTTTCCAATTAAAAATCTCTATCTCTACGGGTAAAAACAGCTTCATCTAGACGGGAAATTCCCCAGGAAAAGTGTGATCCCTGTTATATAACTAGAGAAATCGTTTGCAAAATGTTAATCTCAGCAGGCGGTCTGGTTCAAGCAAATTTTGTACAGGGTGAAACGGTTTTGCGGCCAACTCTTGTGACTTCTGTCAAACGACGAATAATAATTTCAGGATACTCTTCTACTCCTTTTAGAATTTGTTTTTCGTCTTGTACCCTTCTTTGAACGTACCTTCCATTTAATGAATTAGACCGAAAGTTTCCAGTTTCTCCTAATCTGGTGAATAAAGAATCAAACAGTGTATGAGAAGGCTGTATGCGATTCGGATAAAGTTCTTCATATGTTCTCTTAGCAGCGCGAGCACTATGCCGTCAATTCTCCGTTTCACATGGGTTGTCAGCGGAAAATCAAACTTTCCAATTTTGGGCCGGGTAAATTAATTAAATAGAAATTGATGGCATTTCGACCCAAGACAGATATTAGAAAAATAAGATATAAAAACCTTATGCCGTACAAAAATAACGGTTCTGGAAAGAATAAAAATTTTTAATTTTCCAAATATTTTCACTAATAATAATCGAGCATAATTTCGACTTACAGCAGCAGTTATTTCTTGTTCTGATAGAAATTCAAGTGTTTTCAAAAATATGCTATTTAAATACTGAAAAACTTACTGAATTGGAGGCAGTTCTTAAAAGAAAAAGTAAATGTTACCACCAAAAAAGCTTGTAGTATTTAGATTCAGAAACCGCAAACACCCTGAGTTCTAGTTTCCCAATATTTCGACGAAAATCCACAATTACGCAAAAAGCTTTGCCTTGTGAACTTGTTACATAAACTGCTATTAGATAGCAGCCTAGTCCAAAACGTGAATCACCCGTAATCCCTGCTCTTAATTTTGTGACATAACATCATTACCATACTTCCATAATTCGGTGCCGTCCGTATGCTGATTCGAAAGATGTAATCCAACTCGCACGAAGATGCAATCTGCTCGTCTGGAGAGAAAGCATTCGTGAATCTCATGGCTTAGTGAGTGCATATCTTTAAATTTAAGTATTTTGCGGAAAACAGTACCTACTGTTAAAAATACAGCCTGCACTCAGTGGCTGGTCGATTTCGATATTTGTAACAGAGAAAATGAGAAAATCGGCAAAACCGATTAAATAATCTGCCATGTTCATGATTTAAGGTCGAAAGTAAAAGAAACAAAATCAAAAGATACTTGTACTAAACAGGGTGATCCCAATTCAGAAGCGGTCGTATTTTTCGAAAAAATATACATAGCAAGAGCCTTTCTTAGTAGCTTCATAATACAAGTGTTAACGAGTTGGTGTACTGATACTAATTAAAATAAAAAGAGAAGTTTTTATGAACAGATGCTATAAAATACTAATGGCGGTTTTCCACTAAACGGACAGTTGAGTTTATGTCGTGTTTGTGTTTTCTAGAACCTGAAAAACAAAAACTGAAACAAACCCAAAACTCTTGTTTCGATCAAGCGGCCTAAATTTTGTTCCAGTTTTGTTTTTGTTTTAGGTCCTTTTCCATTGGTTGTCGCGAGGAAGTCAGAATACATTTTTCCAATAACCAACCAACATGTTTAGAGAAGATTTTTTTATTCTCAGTTATGGCTGGTTTATACTGAAGTCATTGTAAAAAAGTAAGTGTATATATGTACGGTTAAACTGTTTGCTTGGTTAGTTAATTTGTATATTAGCCAAGTAAACACCTCAACCGTAGACATATATATTTTTTAATAGCTTATAATTCATTAATGATTAAAATACTGTTTTTGGGAAGAAGAAAACACCAACATAGATATTGGGTTGGATCACTTAAATAGAAGACACAACACGATTGTTTCCACACAAACAGACTTGAGTTTCAAAACACGTCGAAACCTTTTGACGTGACTGCTTTCGAGCGGGACCCAAAAAACAAACTACAACTGTCGCAAAACATGCCAGTCTTCAAAAAGTTTGCGAATAGTTACAGTTTTATTTTATTCGACACAAGTTTGTGTTTTGTTTTTGTTTTGTCCGTTTAGTGGAAAACCGCCTTAAGAGATAAAATGAATAGTTTTTATTTAGTTTCAGAAACAGTGATAGATCAGTTTCTTGAATTTTACTCATAATTTTTGTGTAATGACGTCGGTGGTGAAATTTGAAAAGCCTTATACATTTATGTAAGGGGAATTAGTTGATTTTTTTTTAGCAGGGACGGTATCTTTAAGAATCATATATTTTAATATATTTGTAATGGTTTTTATACACGAATATATCAGGCATTCTCAAAGTTGAGTAATTTATTTTAACAGTTGCAGAACTCGTAAAAAAGTCGATTTACCAAAAATCGTTTATATAAAAGTTGTCAAATAAAGCAATTATTAACAATTAATATTTAAAAAATTGAAATTTAAATGTAAAACTTATGTAAACGATTTTTGGTAAATCGACTTTTTTACGAGTTCTACCAGCTGTTAAAATAAATTACTCAACTTTGAGAACCCTGTACAGGGTCTAAATATGCCACAGCATTGTCCTCCTAATAAATTAAAATTTTCAAATTGTTCCGGTGTTCAATGTATAATAAATTATTTATCCTATCAACCAGAAATAATTTAGTAAATACAATAATTTAGTATGTATGTATGTATTGTGCAAAACCATACTTATCGTATCAACTTCGACGGCACCTGTTACGTAGGTGTTGTATAATAATGAAAACGTGATATTGACAGTTGGTAGAATGAAGCACAAAAACAAGCGCTTAGGTGGGGAATTCTGTAAGGAAGCCTAGATAGTGGAAGCGAGGAGAGCGCAGAGTGGAAAGTAAGACGATCGGTGTACGGTGAAAATATATAAGTAGTGAAAAATTAAAGTGTTTAACCGGTATTAATTAGCAGGTTCTCTAAGTACTTTGCTGTTAATTGTTCTATGTAATCTTATGATTGTGATGATTATATATGTTTCATGATAATAATTCTGTATATGTTTAGCCTTCATTGCTTTATGCTCAGGGGCGTACATTTTTCTAACGTAAAATTGTTACAATTATTATTAAAGATTGCTCATTATTTATTACATGTTAAAATATGTATATATTTTCGTGGCTGCCCGGATATTGCAATAACAACTTCTTTGTTTCACATTTAACTTGTTTTATCATGATTACGTTGTTCCAAAAACAAATAATAAAGCATTTCTTGTTCTCACATTATGTCATACGCATATAACAGTTTTGTTGAATTTACTAACATTTTCGCCCTTGAGGGATGAATCTGTAAAAAGAATAATTAAAAACAAAAAAAGAATTGCTAAAACAGATCTTCCGAA